>NW_007079953.1:0-69667 GCF_000164805.1 Carlito syrichta | reverse complement strand
GGAAGATGCCAAGGTATTTCATTTTTTGGTGGCTATTTGAATGGAATTGTGCTCTTATTTGGGTTCTGTTTGTTATTATGGGTGTAAAGAAATGCGATTGTCTTTTGCACATTTATTTTATATCCTGAGACTTTGCCAAAGGCCTTTATCAGTGTAAGGAGGTTTTAGACAAATTCTCTTGGGTTTTCAAGGTATACGATCATGTCATCTGCAAAGAGAGATAATTTGAATTCCTCTTTTCCTATCTGGATACCCCTGATTGCCTTCTCTTCTCTGATCACTCTAGCCAGGTCTTCTAATACTATATTGAACAGGAGTGGTGAGAGTGGGCATCCTTGTCTTGTTCCAGGTTTCAGGGGAAATGGTTCCAATTTTTGTCCGTTTAGGAATATGCTGGTTGTGGGTTTCTCGTAGATGGCTTTTCTACTTTGAGGTATGTTCCCTGTATGCCTAGATGTTCGACGGTTTTTATCAAGAAGGGGTGCTGGATTTTATCAAAAGCTTTTTCTGCATCTAATTATATAATCATGTGGTTTTTGTTTTGACATCTGTTGATGTATTTAATTACATTTATTGTTTTATGAATGTTGAACCAGTCTTGTGTCCCAGGGATGAATCCTGCTTGGTCATAATGAATGATCTTTGAGATGTGTTGTTGAATCCGGTTTGCTAGGATCTTGTTGAGAATTTTGGCATCTATGTTCATCAAACATATGGGCCTGTAGTCCTCTTTTTTTGTTGGATCTTTACCTGGCGTGGGTATCAATGTGATGTTAGCTTCATAAAATGATTTGGGGAGGTTTCCATCTTTCTCAATCGCCTGAAATAGCTTCAGTAGGATTGGAATCAGGTCTTCCTTAAATGTCTTGTAGAATTCTGCTGGAAAGTCATCTGGTCCGGGGCTTTTTTTTTTGTAGGTAGTTTTCTTATTACATAGTCAATTTCCTTGATTGTTATTGGTCTATTTAGGGTCTCAATTTCTTCTTGTTTCAACCTAGGCAGGTTGTATGATGACAGGAAGTCCTCCATTTCCTTGAGGTTTTCAAGTTTGTTTCCATACAAATGTACATAGTAGTCTCTGATGATCTTTTGTATTTCTTCAGGGTCAGATGTGACTTCATGTTTTGTGTTTCTGATTGTGCTTATTTGGGTTTTTTCTTTCTTTTTCTTGGTCAGTCTAGCTAGGGGACCATCGATCTTGTTTATCCTTTCAAAGAACCAGCTTTTAGTTTCATTGATTTTTTGTATTATTTTTTTGTCTTCTATGTCCTGGATTTGGGCTTTTATTTTGGTGATCTGGATTCTTTTGCTGAAATTAGGGCTTTTGTGGTCTTGCTTTTCCAGCTTCCTTAGGTGCCTTGTTAGGCTATTAATTTGTGCTCCTTCCATTTTCTTCATGTGTGTTTGTAGTGATATAAATTTCCCTCTTACCACAGCTTTGAAGGCATCCCAGAGATTTTGGTAAGATGTTTCTTCATTTTCTTTTGTTTCCAGGTATCTTTTGATCTCTGTTTTGATTTCATCATTGATCCAGGAATTGTTTAGCATCATGCTGTTAGTGTCCATGTCTTTGTGGGTTTTGGGGGACCTTGTTGATGTCAATGTTTATTTTTATTCCACTGTGGTCCGAAAAGGTGCATGGTAGAATTTCAGTCTTTTTAAATTTGCTTATGCTTGATTTATGGCCGATAATGTGGTCGATCTTGGAATATGTCCCATGCGTTGATGAGTAGACTGTGTATTCTCTGGTCTTTGGATGCAGAGTTCTGTAGGTATCAATGAAGTCCATTTGGTCCAGAGTCACGTTGAGGTTCCGAATCTCATTGCTGATTTTTTGTCCCGATGATCTGTCGAGGGTTGTGAGTGGGGTATTAAAGTCCCTAGTTATGATGGTGTTAGAATCAATATCTTTCTTTAGTTTCCCTCGGAGTTGCTTTGTAAAAGTTGGTGCACCTATGTTAGGTGCATATATGTTTAGGATAGATATTTCTTGTTGATGGAGTGAGCCTTTTATCATTATGTAGTGGCCCTCTGTATCTTTTTAAATTTTTGATAGCTTAAATGGTATTTTGTCTGAAATTAGGATCGCAACTCCTCCTTTCTTTTGTGTTCCATTCGCCTGGAAATTTGTTTCCCATCCTCTTACTTTGAGTCTGTGCATGTCCTTTCTAGTGAGATGGGTCTCTTGAAGGCAGTATATTGTTGCCTGGTGATATTTTATCCATTTTGCCATTCTGTGTGTTTTCAGTGGTGCATTTAGCCCATGCACATTCAGGCTAATTATTAAAATGTGAGAGGTCATCCCTAACATACAGTTCTTTTAGAGATGTTCTTCTACTTGGTTTATTGTCTTTCTTTTGTTTTGGGAGTTGGTTCATATTTTATTCTTTTTCCTGTACTCTTGTGAAAAATGTTGCTCTTTTTTGCCCCTTTTCTTGTGTGTTTAGTACTTTCTTAAACGTTTCATATAGAGGTGGTTTGGTGGCAGCATAGGTTCTTAGGTATTGGATATCTGTGAAAGATTTTAATTCTCCCTTGCTGAAGAAGCTTAATCTGGCAGGATAGGTTATTCTTGGTTGAAATTGTTTATCTTTTAGGACTTTGAAGATAAGGCTCCAAGCTCTCCTAGCCTGCAGGATTTCTGTAGATAAATCTGCTGCTTTTCTAATTGGTTTTCCATGGTAGGTAATCTGACCTTTTTCTCTTGCTGCCTTTAGGATTTTTCCTTTTATACCTACTTTGTTTAGGTGAATTATTATGTGTCTAAGAGTTGGTTTTCTCATTTGTTGTCTTGCAAGGGTTTTCTGGATCTCTTGTTTTTGAGTTTTTGCATCATTGATTAGATAAGGGAAATTTTCTTGAATGATCTCATGGAAGGTTTGTTCCAGTGTGGTCTCTGTCTGTCTTTCTGCCTCAGGCAGATCAATTACTCTTAGGTTAAACCTCTTGAGGTAATCACTCATCTCTTGAAGGTTTTTTTCTGTCTGTTTGAGCTTGTTTTCTGTGTTTTTGAGAGTTTGGGTTATTTCTATATTTTGGTCCTCAAGCTCTGAGATTCTTTCTTCTGCTTGGGTAATTCTGCTTTCCATGCTTATCAGTTTATTGTTTATGTCATTCACAGTATTCTTTATTACTGTTATCTCAGATATCAGCTCCTTTCTAGTTTCTTATTGAGTCTCTTCAATTCTTTTTAATCTCTCCATTAATGTCTTGATGTCTAGGGTTGTATTTTGAGACCATTCATTCTGGGTGGGGCTCTTTGTTGTTTGCATTCCAAAGTCAGTTTTCTCAGTGTATGCCCTCCCAGGAGTCTGGGATAGACCCATATTCTTCTTTCGGTTTTTCTTTATTTGTGTAGATTTTTCTCTCTCGTCCCTTAGTGGATCAAGTTCCTGAGATCTAATCTCCAGCCTCTCTCTTCTGTTTCTGTTGCAGGCAGTTAGCTTGTTGCCCAGGAGATCTGTGACACTAGTCTCTATTCAGTATAGGGGAGGGGCTTTGTCTCCTGTTAATGACATCACCGTGGGAACTGAGGAGGAGGCTCTGATAGGTGGGCAGGGCAAAGTGATGTAAATATGCCTTGAAAATGGCAGAGGTGGTGGTTTTACTTTCACTTTTAGGGGCACTCCTGTGGGTCTCCAGGCGGGACCAACTGCACAGCTGGGCACTGGATCTGGGGTGCCTCCAGCCGGCTAGGGTGGAGAGGATCAGGTGTTCCCTCCTCTGGAACTGGACGCCTGCGATCAGCACCTTACACCGGCTTGGGGTTCTGCCCCCTTACACAGGCTTGTGGTCGCACACGCTGAGTGCCTCAGTCAGGGTGGGTCCAGGGCTTCTGATCTCCAAAGCTCCAGAGGGCAGGTGGTGGCTCTGGGTCCCTCCCAGAGCACTTTAGCCAGAAATAGGACGAGTATCTCTAAGGAGCTCAGAGTCTTCCTGCGTGACCAGCAGCTTCACACTGGGTGCTGGTCTTGACAGTGTAGTGTAGCCGGGGATGGAGCTGAGATTCGGGATTTGGGATTCCCCAGCCAGCCGGAATCATATATAGTGGAGCAGCTGCTGTCCGCTTTTTTTGGAGAGGTGACCTGAAGATGGCGACCGCATAGGTGAATCCCTGAGATTCTCTGAACGTGAGTTTCCCAAAAAGACTATTACTTTTCTTCCTGCACACACCCCGCCCACTTCCAGCTGCACTGTTACGAGGCTTGGGGACTTTTGGTCCCACGCAGGGCCAGACATTGTGGCTGGACCCTGGCTGCTTCACTATATGTGATTCCGGCCGGCTGGGGAATCCCAAATCCCGGATCTCAGCTCCATCCCTGGCTACACTACATCGTCGTGACCAGCACCCAGTGTGAAGCTTCCGGTCACGCAGGGAGGCTCTGAGCACCCACCCCTTAGAGATACTGGTCCCATTTCTGGCTAAAGTGCTCTGGGAGGGACCCAGAGCCACCACCTGCCCTCTGGAGCTTTGGAGATCAGAAGCCCTGGGCCCACCCTGGCTGAGGCACTCAGCATGCGTGACCACAAGCCTGTGTAAGGGGGCAGAACCCCAAGCTGGTGTAAGGTGCCAATCGCAGGCGTCCAGTTCCAGAGGAGGGAATGCCTGACACTCTCCTCCACCCCAACCGGCTGGAGGCATCCCGGATCCAGCGCCCAGCTGAGCAGTTGGTCCCGCCTGGAGACCCACAGGAGCACCCCTAAAAATGAAAGTAAAACCGTCACCTCCGCCATTAAAGAACCTAAGAAGTGATGTACGGTATGGCTGACTTAATTCTGATAGTCTTTTACTTTGAAGTGATTATTCAGTACTAATAGTGGTTTCTTTCTCTTAGGCCATTGGGAATTGTAAGGCAGGTATATTAGTTTCATACTGATGTAAAAAATGTGAATTGCTCTGTATGTCTTACTTGCCTAAACTGAAGTACATATACATCTATGAGCCACACTTAAATTATGTTTGTCTTCCAAGGTAAGAAACCTAATACTAGAATAAAATTTAAGGAAATATTATTCCTCACCTTGGTTCACAATCACTTTGGGTTAAGTGGTTGAAGGAAATGTTAGATTTCCCAATCTGGCGTTTTATTTTAACTTGAATCTTATGACAGACACTACACATCTCTTAGTATTCACAAGTATCAGGAGTCAGAGTCATATAATGCCTTTTCTTAAACATATGTACATGGAAGGAAAAGGCATGATGCCATAACTATAGAACCCAGTTGTAGCTCTGCCAAAATGAAGTATAGAAGTAATAATTAGGGGATAAGATATACCTGTCTTCACATATTATTCTAAAGTAAAATAATGACCAAGCAAAGGGTCAAGTTGTCATTGTTGCTGTGCCCTAATTAACCATAATTGAAACAGGCAAATACAATTTTTCTTAGGCTGCATTGGGCTATATATTATAGTTTGCAGAAGAGAATATTGATTTCTTGTAGAACACAGGTTGTAGAATATAGTATAAAGTTAAAACCTATGATCTTCTACCAGAAAATTTGGTATATCTTAAGTCTTGGAGCACTGTGAAGAGGTTTTAGAATAAAGAGATTTTGTTCTCTTCAACCGAGTCTAAATCTCTCCAGATAGAACTGTGTTTTAAACTTGATGTTAGAGGTTCAGAGCATTTCGCTTCAAAGAATATAGCCTTGGTCAGTATATACAACTGTATAGGAAGGATCTTGTAAGAAGAGATTAGGTTGATTCTAGAATGGGCTGAATCACACCAAACTTTGTCATGGTAATTTGACCAATGGGGTACTGAGAGACCAGGGGGCAAGTTAAGGAAGATTGTTGATTTCGATTCTCAAAGATTTAGTAGGCCATAAGTCTTATTGAAAGTGCCGACATTAACCACGTCCATGGAGTAAGGAGCTGAAAATTAAGACCACATCAAGAACAATATTTCTAGCATTACTGTGATTTGTAGCCAATAGAAAGTATTACATTCATTGGCATAGTCACATTCAAATTACAGTTTGATTTCAATCAATCACACCAAACTGTAAGAAAAAAATTGCTCCTTGATATGAGTTGGCCATAACTAGGGACAGATAAATGATTAGAGGGCCACATGCTGCACCTCTAGAACATGATTTGGGCCTAATTGGCAATCTCTGCAGGGCATCTTGGGACTCAACCATCATCTAACCTGAACTCTACTTTGATCATTAGAATTTTTAAAAAGAAGCATTTGGAGGCATTTTGCAAGCAAATATGAAAATTCCATGCTGTTGCTGGCCCTTGGCATACTAAATGACTGCCAGTGGTACCCTTTTGTGCAACGAATCCATCTTGCTCAAAACGTTGAAGTGCAACACTAAAACTGTTGGGTTTTAGATATTTAAAATAATGTATCCTTAAGCCTCAATAATCTGTGTATCTTTCCATTATTTTTTTCCTGTGCAGGTCAACAGTTGTAAAGCAGTGTGCTATATGAACAGGTTAGCCTTATTTAAGCAAAAATCTATGTTTTAAGGGTTAAAAATGGTCTGTCTCTATAAAATACCGTAGACCGAGAAATATTATTTATTTTTAGAAATCTTACTGCTAGAAAGAAATTTAAAGGAGGCAGTCCTTTTTTTCTTATTTTTCATTTATTCATTATGTTATATTGAAAGCAATAGTTACAACATATTTACTACATGGCAAGCTTTGTGATACTTTTCATTTAACCCTAATAATGTTATAAAAATGTATTATATGTATTTTTATAGATGAAGAAACTCAGCTTAAAATAGGTTAACAACAAATATCCAAGGTCACAGAGATAGTAAGTAGCAGAAGCATGTAAATGTTGTGCTTTATAATGATAATCATGTCTTCATGATACTTGATTACTTGCCTCTTGATGTTGAAGATCTGTGGTATTACATACCTATTACCCTTAAGACCTTAATTTAAGCAATAGAAATTTGTCACATACAGCCTTTGTCTACCAGTCTCTGCCCCAGAAGGATAATCTGTACTGACAGCACCAATGAAGTCTCATATCTCCTGGATTTTTTTTTTTTTTTTTTTGGTTAGCCCCAGTATGAGATTTGAAGGATGAGAGGTTGCTAGGGTTATTAATTCTCCTAGACAGCCCTTACTGAGGGTCACCTTGAATTAGTTGTATCCAAAAACCAAGGTCACTATGCCCCTCTAAGATAATTATATAAGACTTTTTTTTCTTATTTTAAAGATGTGTGGTTCAATTCAGGATTAGGTATAAAAGTGGTAATCGTACAGATCAATTTTGGGCCTCCCGTTGGTCCCTACTTTGCCTGGTTTGAGATCAGGTACGCTTATTGTTGTTATGTGCCCTTCCCCTCCCCTGGCAGTTTTTGACTATTGTCAATCCCTTTATTATAGTGTTATGGTAAATGTTCAGAGTCTGCTTATGTTTGAGAACATGTGGTATTCAGTTCTTTGATTCTGTGATACATAACTGAGTATGATAGACTCTCAATCCATCCAAGTTGCTGCAAAGTCCATATGTTTGTCCTTCTTTATGGCTGCGTAATATTCCACCTTGTATATTATATAAGACTTTCTATTTTCCAGCTCTTGTAATTGTTCTTTTTCTTCACTGCTGCATACTCTTTCAAGGTTTCCATATGTACAGACTTTGGTAAAGTGGTCCTTGGGGTGATTGTCCCAATTTGACTTTGCCATACCTTTTCTATGGAAACCTTCCTGGTTTTCCTTATCCTTCTTGTCTGTGACATAGGTTGCACATGCGCTGTAAAAGAAATATAATATTTTATGTTTCTTCTTACATTTACTTTTTCTGAGCTCTTTTTGCTGTTTTCATTTATGTTAGAGGCTAAGCCAATGCAGTCAATGCATCAAACATAATTTTAAGGACCATGGAAAACCACAAATCAATGTCCAGTGTGAGAAGCTGCCTGCCAAAAATTAGCTCCTGAAGGAGCAAAATAAACTTGTTGCTAGATTTCTCACAACACTGCTAATTTCAAGAGTGTCTATGACTATCCTCAGGATTCTGTATCCCTCTTCAGAAGTAGTAAGTACAAATAAAGACTCATTATATGTTCTTCATTTTTTTTTCTTGGATTAACCTTCATTCAGAAGATGAGTTTTATGGTGGTCCCATCAGCAGCATGTACTTGCTCCTGACTTGATGACAACTAGACAATTACCATCATTTTCAAGTCCTATGTGAGTAGCTGAGGTGTATCTCCTGGGGAAGTCTTTATCCTTGCCATATAGAGAAATAGCCAGGAGGGATATAGGGAATAGAAACAGTGAGGATTGATCTTTGTTCCTTGTCCTTTGACCTTTTCCCACAATGTGGTAACTAAGTACATTACCAGATATGGCACAAACAAATTTATTGCTTTCTTTGGGCATCTATGAAATCCTGGTATCATTCATTGTATAGAGATCACAGTGCCAGGAAGTTTTACACTCTAAATTCCATGAGGGTTTTGTGAACTCCATCTCTTTGTCAAAAGGAGAAGAATGAGAAGAACTCATTATTCTTCAAATCCAAGGATCCTTATCTCTACTTAGCCATATGCATTTCAACTGTTCAAATGACTAAGAAAAGGTACTTTTGTTGTAAACAGGGGCATACAATGAAAGCATGAGAGTACGTTAGCATTTATTGTGGCCTTTCTGTCACCAGCTAGGCTGCTAGATCAGCTCCATATGATTATCCCTCTGTTATTTTATTCTTTGGCATCTACTTCAATCATAGAATGCCTCTAATTATGAGCTTTTCACCTTGTCTTCCTTTTGATCAGTAATTCCTCCCAACTTATTATATTCATTCACATGACATCCCTTATACCTGAGAATTCATTTTCTCTATAGAAAAAAATCTGCTTTGAGAATTGATGGAGCTGCCTTGAATTTGAAATTTAATAGATCTAGTTTGAATTTCTGCATTGCAAGTGATATTCGGCATGTCAGTTCATCTCCCTGAACCTTATCTCACTTTTTTCATAGGTATTATGGGGATGAACAACACCTTCCTCATTGTCTTTAAGATAAACATGAAAAGCAACACACAAGTGTAAGATATTACTACTTTTTAATTTCCGTTATTACTTCCCCTGTCCAAGAATTTATCACCTGTGTTTTGGTAATTGGCTTGTTATTTCTCTATATCTATAACTAGACTCTAGCTGCAATGAGAACAGAAACTATATTAACTAAAGTACCCAACACTGAGTACCCTTCATGTAACATAGAGCTGATCCAGATCAGGTGCTCCTTAAATATTTGAATTAAAGAAAAATTGCCAGAGACAGAAATTACATTTTTATAGTAAAGAACACAATCCTTTATTTTATATTTGTACTTGATGCCAAGTAGTACTTGGGAAAACACAACCTCAGTTCATCATTACTCAAGGACCTCCCATTTTCTTTTGGGACATTTCATAGGTATCTTGGTAACTGAGTCCAGGAGATAGGCAGGAAAAGGCATGAATCTGTAGTAAAATTGTGCTTGCAGAAGATGGTAATAATAGGCTCCATCTCTTTAACTGTCCATCTTCACTATCAGTGGATAGAAATGCATCAGAGGAGAAATGTCTACTTTACCTCTGCTATAGCTAAGCTATTACGTTTAGAAAATTCAATCTGGCAGTTCAAAACTGCAGCTGATATTTGTATGGTGTCCTAAGATATACTTATCTAGAAATTAGCTATTGTACTGCTTCCTGCAGCTTGCCAGGTAAGATTACAGCAGAGGACAAATAGAGGACATTGGCACCAACATTCCTCCATTACACAGGCTATTAAAACAAATGGAGTCAAAATTCTAGTACACAATGCTCACTGAGATGATTTTACCAGCAAGGAAATTCCAGATAAAAGAGAGTGAATGTCAAACTTATGAATGCCATGCTGCAAAGATTTTTGTCACACACACAAAACAAATGCTTTATACTTTGAGCAATACAATATACTGATTTTTATGCATGGCACTTTTTGATCATCTCTCTGCATCCTTATACCGCATCATTGCATATTTTTTCAAAATTAGTTGTTTTGCTGACTTTGCCAAATCAGTAGCTTGTTAAGAAAGAAGCTTCAATTAAAGTACTCACAGGGTGAGCTGATAGAGTCTAGCACATAGTAAAAACTGGATTCAAATTTTCATTAAAAGGAGGATTATCATGTAAAGAGCACTTTCCAATGGAAGCTGCTGCAGAAGGCTACTGTTGTAGTACCCAAAATGATCACTCTATGTGGGTAGATTCACAATAACTAAGATCACAGAACATGACGTCCAAACCAGAGCACCAATTGATTTCTTTGTAATGTTATGTGATACTTTGAAGGGACTAAAGCTCTTCTTTCTTTTAGTTATCACATATTTTAGGATTACCTATGGGGAAATTCAAAGCAAATTGAGCAGGTAAATATGTCATCAGAAGAGTAGCTAAATTGGTCCATCAGGCATGAGCCTCTCACTGTAAAACAAATACAGTTAGCACTGGTATCCTTTTTGGATCCAGGTACCCTGTCTCCTGGACTAGATTTGAATGGACATTAATAATTTTTCCTTGATAATTGTACTTGTTATTTATTACTCCATAACAAATTTTACAAATATAGTAGCTTAAAACAAAACACAATTATTATTTCCTAGTTTCCATAAGTGAGCATTCTTGGCATTGCTTAGCTAGGTTCTCTGATTAGGGTCTCAGCTGGGATGTTTCCCTTTCTAGCACATGAGATCCTCTTCGAAGATCATGTTATTGTGGAAAATTCAATTCCTTGGCATTGTAAGAGTGAGTTACCTTTTCTTACCAGCTGTTGGTAGAGAGCTATTCTCAGCTTCTAGAAGCTTCATAAAGTCCCTTACCTTGTGACCCTCTCACAGACCTTCTCACAACATGGCAGCCTACTTAGTAAGGGTAACAGGATAATTTCTTCTTCAGTTTGCTAAGACAGAATAATATATAAAATAACAATTACAGGAATGAGTAACCTATCTCCTTTGACTTGTGACTTAAGCAAGCATTCCAGCATATTTATAGGCCCCACTTCACTCAAAGGGATGATATTATAGTGGGTGTGTGCACTAAAGTACTGGAATTTTGGGCACCAGTCTAGTAGTGTGATCCAACCACAGTGACTCTCCTTGTTTTATGTGGTATAGTTTAATGCAGTGGTTCTTCCTTCTGGCAGCAAAGTAAACTCATCTGAAGACTTTTGCCAGTACACATGTTTAGAATCTATCCTTAAAAATCAGATCCAGTATGCACAGAGGTAGGACTAAGGCACTTGTAATTTTAAGCCCCATAATTGATTCTGATTAGCAGGCAGGTGGCAAACCACTTGAGCTCTTGTTCAAGTTCTGAATTCTGATTCATATGCATGTGAATTCTAATTTTGACTCCATAATTTACTAGCTATGTGACTTTGGGATAGTCATTTAATCACTGTAAGCATCGGTTGCCTATCTGTAAAATGGGGGTGATTTAAAAAAAATGTTAATTTCTACTTGTCACACAAAGTTTAGTTAAGCCTATGCATGGAGCATGATTGCCATATGCCTGACACATAGCAGGTGTTCAACTGATGTTGCTATTATCATATGATTCTATGGATGACACACCTTCCTTCTGATGGAGAGTGAAAGTTGACAAGCCTTTACTTGTTACTTAATAAGTTTCTTTAGGATAACTCTGTAGACTGCCAATCACCAATCCTTCCAATCATAGGATGATTTAGAATTCTATAGTTTAGCTGGGCTCGGTGGCTCAGCCTGTAATCCCGCACCTTTGGGAGGCTGAGGTGAGTGGATTGCCTGAGCCTGCGGGTTTGAGACCCACCTGGGCAGGCGATACCTCATCTCTACAATAAAATCAAAAAATTAGCTGGGCGGTAGCGCGCACCTGTAATTCCAGCTACTCGGAAGGCTGAGGCAGAAGGATCGCCGGAGCCCGGCAGGCGAGGCTGTGGTGGCCGGGAGCGGCCACTGCACTCCAGTCTGGGCGACAGAGTGAGACTCCAACTCAAAAAAAAAAAGAATTTATAGTTTGAGGATCTCAAATAGTAATCTCATATCCAAGTCCTGAATATGAAGGCAGAGAGTGCAAAAATCATTCATACCATCAAGTCATTTGTAGAGTGAGCTCTGCCATTCTAGTGATGTTGTCAACACCTGGTAGCTCAAAAGTGTTATGGCCAAGAGAAACTGCTGGTCTCTAGCTGTTTTCCACCTATTCATTCAGTACATTTAGATATAACTTCTTATTTTCATCTAAGCCTAATAAGATGGTATAGCTTATTTGTGTGGACAGTAGAAGAAATTTTCTCCCAACATTCTAATTGATTTTACATCTAATGTCACTCTCTTCAGATTGAAAGTCAAAAGAAAACCTGTCTTGACTTATCAACAATATTAAATCTTGCTATATTTAAATCATCTTAAATACTGTTCAGTTAGATCAATATTCTGCTCAAATGTAAGGTAAAAATTTTTCACCTCATGAAAGTCAATTTTTAAACACATAATAAAGCATTAATTCCTTTTGAAGGCATAGCAAAACAGTGTCATTCCTTCTTATGGGCATTCGATAAATACTTATTTACTGAAAAAGTTTTTGACTGTGACTGAAGCCCACACTAAAAGGAGAAAAACAAAATCCATAGAAGCAGTACTAGTTTACACTCCCACCAACAGTGTAGAAGTGTTACCTTTTCACCACATCGTCTCCAGCATCAGTTATTTTTTGAGTTATTGATGGCCATTCTGACTGGAGTTAGGTGGCATATCAGTGTACTTTTAATTTGCATCTCTTTGATTACTAGTGAGGCTGAACATTTTTTCATGTGTCTGTTGGCTGCTCATATGTCTTCTTTTGAGAAGTATGTATTCATACCTTTAGCCCACTTTGTAATGAGGCTGTTTTTTTCTTTTCAGCATGTTTGAGTTCTTTGTAGATCCTTGATGTTAGGCCTTTGTCAGATATGTAGTTGGCAAATATTTTTTCCCAGTCTGTGGGCTGTCTCCCTGCTCTCTTGATGGTTTCTTTGACTGCTGCAGAAGCTTGTCAGTACAGCCTCTGTGGAAATCAGTGTGAGGATTCCTAAAAGTTCCAAAAATTGACCTTCCATATGACCCCGCAATCCCCTTACTGGGAATATACCCAGAAGAACTCAGGTCATTCTATAAAAAAGATACCTGCACAAGTATGTTTATCGCAGCATTGTTCACTATATCAAGAACATGGAACCGACTGTGCTGCCCATCAAAGGAGGACTGGATAAAAAAAGTGGTACATATATATAATGGAATATTATGCAGCCATAAAGAACAAAATTGTGAACTTCGCAGCAATGTGGATGGAATTAGAGTTTATAATACACAGTGAGCTCTCACAGAAACAAAGAGCTGAGTATCACATGTTTCCACTCATAAGTGGACCTTGAACAACTACATATTACTGTAGGAAAGGGATTGAAAGTAGCAGGAAACTGTGGGTAGGGAATTGGGAGGTGGGTAGTTGGGAATGACAGTAGTCGATATCCGCCTGGGGATGGGGGAGGGCACAGTTCAACAATAAGGGTACCTGTACAATGAATATTTGTATACCTAACCCTGAATTGTACTCCACAATTTCAAAATAAAAATTAAAAGAGAAAGAAAAGGAAGAAAAACAATTAAACAATATATTTCATTACCTATACTCCAGAGGGGCTTCTTGGCTAGACCTAATGTAGGAATCTCTCTAAAGATGTTGTAAGTATGAGAGGCAAATAAGCATAACGAGAATGACATTGTATTAGATTATCAGGTATATGAGACCTGGGCTCTAGTTTCAGCATGGCAACCTTCTAGCTGTGTCAAATTTGGGGAAATTTCATGTTTCAATATTTCAGTTTCTCTTTCTATAAAACAAACAAAAAAAATGCTTCCTGCTCAAGTGACTCAGATTATTTTGAGACTCAAATGATAGCAGGTCTGCAAAATTCTTTGTGGATTAGAACATACTATGTAAAGGCTGATACTGATGAAGATAACTGAAGAGGACTCCAGCAATCATGATGATTTTTAGGGAACTTTCAACAAATGTGATAAGTGCTATATAGCTGATTTTTCTCCATTAAGCTACAGTAACGGTAGAGGTAGCAGAGATCGTTTTGCCTGTGAATGTCACACATAAGCACATTGTTTAACCTTATTTGACTCTAACAATGGACATCTGTTACTTTGTTGTAAGGGTGGAGACAGGATACTTTTGGACAGGTAGAACTCTTGATGTGCTCCTCTGGTGGCAGAACACAGGAAGCCAACTCTATCTGGAACACCCTTATCCTCCCTCCTTACATCTAGAAGGGACCATGTGACTGAGTTTTTAACAATAAAATGTGAATGGGCATGATGTACAGCATTTTTCCATCTGGTTTCTAAAATCCACTGCATTATCTTTCACACTTTTGCTCTTCATCACCTCTGTCTTTCCTTGTAACTGCAAGTGGAAGACTCCGACATGGCAGAATCAAGTGTTATTACATGGAGAAGAGCTGTCTACTAGGAACAGCTTTGAATTTGTACTGAGATGGAGATAAATATTTGTTATATTAAGACACTCAGGTTTTTAGATTGTTACACCAGTTAATATTTATTACCTTGATTGACATAAATCCTCAAACTTCTTAGACTGTGGTGTATTTTTTTTGCCCTATCTTTGACAACTACTCAGAATGATACCTTGTTAAAAATATTTTCCCCATAGCAAATTTCAAGGTTAATTGACTTCTAGAAAAATATAGTTTATATTATCTGTTAATGTGATCAAACAGGTAGCATTCCCAGAGATCAGAAAAATCATAGAACTCAAAGTGTGAAAATGTATAATCATCTAGTCACTTATCTCCCTTCAAAACTCACACACACACACACACACACACACACACACACCCGAATATACACACCCCACACCCCAGTTTGGTGGTAAAACTGCCACTATCATGTCAAGAAGAAGAATAACATTACTTAAGAAATGTTAAAAGGCCTTCCATTGAGATGCTGGCACTCATAACCAGTGCCTGCTCAGGTTGCAGAGAGGCCAGTTCCACTTATTGTGTAACCCAGAACAAATATCTTAATTTCTCTGAGCTTCAGTTACTGATTTTTAAAATTAAGGTCCTATTTTCTTCACAGGGGTCTATGAGGGTAAAATTAGATAATAAATATGGGAATATAAATTATAAATATACAAATTAATGCAAAATATTTTAAGTATTGATCAAAAATTGTCTTTATGGAATATTGTGGAAGTTTGTCTGTTTATATCCATGATCCAGAGTGGCTTTAATTTATGACCGGGCACATTGGCTCAGAATGTTGTAATCCCAGCACTTTGGAATACTGAGGCAGAATAATTACTTGAGCCCAGGAGTCTAACACCAACCTAGGCAATACAACACAACCATGATTCTACAAAAAAATAAAAAATAAAAAATTTGCCTGGTATGGTGGCATGTGCCTCTAGTCCCAGCTGAGGCTGAAGGAGCTGAGGCTGGAGAGGCTGAGGCTGAAGAATTTCCTGAGCCCAGGAGGTCGAGGCTGTAGTGGAAAGTGATTGTGCCATTGCACTCTAGCTGTGACAACAGAGTGAGATCCACAACTCAAAAAAAGTGGTTTAAATCATGCATCTAATGCAGACACCAACTCATATAATGAACCTCTTTGTTCATCGGAATTTGTACAAATTGACCTGAAATAAAATATCCCAAAACAAGCAACCAAATTTACTATAATATGAGGAAACTGTATACTGTAGTACATAACAGATTCTGAATTCAGAATGCCTTGGTTTCATCAGTAGCATCTCTTGCTACTTTCTGCGTGACCTCAAATTACTTATCCCCTCTGTGCCACAATCTCCTAATATAAAAATACATATAACAATTGTCTCCATCCCATAGAATTGCTGTGAGGATTAAATTTGTTTAAATGTGTAAATTGCTTTGACTGTTGTCTTGTACACATTCAATACATATAATAAGAGTATAGCATAACTATACTATTTAGTCCAAATACTGGACTAAAAATATTTTACCATACTACTGGGTGCAAAACTTAATTGAATTATCATAATGTGAGGAGCTCCTCCTTACCTTGTCATTTAATTTTCATTAACATTACAGGAGGCACAATTCAATAACGTTCCTCAGGCTATCCCACAATTCTCATTTACCTCTAAAATGTGTCCAAATAAATTGATATAGCTGCACGTTGCAAAGTTATTCTGAAGGATGTCTGCAGTACACTGCAACATTGCAGCTATTAACACTGACCTGAAGCACATCTCTGGAAAGCACTTCTTTCCCAGTGTTAGCACCTGGTGTCACCCGCAGAGCATTCATGTTTGAGTCGAGGAAAACATGTGTTGCTGCTGCCTCTGCACCTGGCACACACCAAGTGAATTTTTCTCTCTTTCCAGTAATGGGCATTCACACATTTAAGGTTGTATAGGAGCAGAGGTCATAAATACACAAACATCACTACATGTCCTCTTTTTAAAATTCCTGTAGCAATAACCTTTTCCTGTTCTTATAATATGGAAGAAAATGAAGACAATAAAATGATTTATATTTCTTTTTTTTAAACTAGAAAGTTACTTTAAAAAAAAAAAATTATAAAGATGTGGGGTACAATTCAGGATTAGGCATACAAACGTTGATTATGCAGGTACTCTTGCTGATGAGGTATGCCCCTCCCACCCCTAGCAGTTTCCCTCAACTGCCAATTCCACCCAACTCCTCTGGCAGTTTCTCACTACTGCCAATCCCTTTCTTATAGTATTATAATTGTTCAAGTTCCACTTATGAGTGAGAACATATGGTACTCTGTCCTTTGTTTCTGTGATAGATCACTGGATATGATTGACTCCAAATACATCCAATTTGCTACAAAGTCCATATATTTGTCCTTCTTTATGGTTGCATAATATTCCATTGTGTATATGTACCACATTTGTTTTATACAGTCCAGCTTCGTTGGGCAACATGGTTGGTTTCATGTTTTTGTTATTGTGATTAGAGCTGCAACAAACATACGTGTACAGGTATCTTTTTTGTAGAATGATATGAGTTCCTCCATGTATATTCCCAGTAAGGGAATTGCTGGGTCATATGGAAGGTCAATTTCTAGTTCTTTCAGAAATAGACACACTGTCTTCCAGAGAGGTTGCAGTAGTTTGCATTCCCATCAGCAGTGTAGAAGCTTTCCTTTTTCTCTGCATCCTTGCCAGCATCTGCTGTTGTTTATTTCTAACATGAGAAAAATAAGCAGAGAAAAGTGTAGATATCCAAAAATCTTACAATACAAAGAAAAAACAATTTCCAAGTAAGAAAGGCCATATTTTATTCTGCATTTGGAAGTCTATTTTTAAACTGACACACATACTTAGTTGAATAATAACCCCCAACTATGTTCATGTCCTAATTCCTAGAACCTGTGAATTTTGCCTTACATGACAAAAGTGACTTTACAGATGCAATTATATTTAGGAACTTATGATGGGGAGATTATATTGTTTTATTCAAGTAGGCAGCAGGATTCAGTAACATGTGTCCTTATTGGGGAAAATAGGCTGGTAAGACAAAGAAGGCATTGTGATGAGGGAGCAGAGTTTAGAGTAGTGCAGCCACAAACCTAGGAAAGCTAGCAGTTTGCAGTTACTAAAAGAGACAAAATATAGATCCTCCTTTTATGTCCTCTGAAGGAACCTGCCCAGTCTCATACCTTCATTCATCCCTGTAAGACTTATTTCCAATTTTTAATCTCCAGAATTGTAAGACAATAAATTGTTGGTTTAAGTCACTATATATGTGGCCATTTGTGACAATGTCAACAGGAAAATCAATGCAATAGGAAATATCTAAAAAGAATACAGTATGCAAAAATAAATTAAAAATGCCCAAGATTTGTCTACAAAAACATCTCTTTGTTCTCCATTTCTAACTTCTATATTTTTCTTTGTTTAACCACTTATTTCAAACTTTAACATATACCAGCTTCCCAAACCATCTCTTATCAAGGTGAGCAATAATTTCTACCTTCCAAGTAACAACAGTCACTGTTGTAACATTATCCTATTCAACCCATAAGTAGTATTTTATATAGTTGATGAAGTCTACTTTTAACACTTTCTTTGTTTGGCTTCCAGGACATCACACTTTCTTGTTTATTTCCCCTCATTTATTCTTCTTTGTTTCTTTGTTGCTTCCTTTTCGTCTCTCTGTCCTCTTTATGTAGAAGTGATCCAAGACTCAGTCCTTACACTGTTTTTTCTTCTACCCATACTAAATTTCTAAATGATATAACTTAGCTTTATTTATTTAAAGCTATAATTGTTGAAGAATTATTTTTTTTTTTTTTTGAGTTGGAGTCTCACTTTGTCGCCCAGACTGGAATGCAGTGGCACGCTCCCAGCCACTGCAGGCTTGACCAGCTGGGCTCTGGTGACCCTTCTGCCTCAGCCTTCCAAGTAGCTGGAACTACAGGCATGTGCTATCACGCCCGGCTAATTTTTTTATTTATTGTAGAGATGAGGTCTCGCCAAGTTGCCCAGGTGGGTCTCGAACCTGCGGGCTCAGGCAATCCACTCACCTCAGCCTCCCAAAGCACGTGATTACAGGTTGAGCCACCGAGCCTGGCTGAAGAGTTCTAAATTTGTATCATGGGCAATGCTACTACTCTGAACTTCAGATGCACACACATTCAACTGCCTATTCAAAATCTTCACTTGGGTATAATTATAATGAAGTTATAATGAAGTATATTTTATCAAAAAATGTGAACAGCAATATTTCCAATATCATACCCTCGACTATAACCTACCAACTCTCCCACCCAGAGGTGGTGTCTATTTCTTCTCCACTTGAAGATGAATAGGCTTTTGCAATTGCCTTCACAAAAGAATATGTCACATTCTTTACAAAAGAGAAGAGCTAGGTCATAAAAAGCAGTTCATGATTGATCTTTCTCTCTCTTGTTTAACTTACTTTTTGAACCTACCCACCATGTGTGAGGAAGCCCAGGCTACATGAAGAGATCATTTGCAAGTGCTCTGGCTAACAGTCACAGGCAAGGTCACTGCTGAAAGCTAATATAAAGTAAACATGTGAACAGGTAAAGTTTAAGATCATCCCAGCCCCTAACTTTGAGCTACCCTAGGTAACACAGTGGAAGAGAGATAAGCTAGGCCTTTCAAACCCTACAGAATAGCAGACACTTGAGTAAAATAAATGATGTTTTAACATGTATAAAAGTGAGTTCCTATTCTGCCTTCTGCTCCATATAATCCTGACTTTCTATAATCTTCCCCATCTTAGTAGTAACTCTCCAGTTGCTCAGGTCAAAACTTTTGGAGTTACCTTTGACTCCATTGTGTATGGCATCCTACATCCAAACTGTAAGCAAAATTTGTCAGCACCACCCTCCAAATATATCGAATATTGAATCTCTTCTCATCACCTCCACTGATACAACCTTGTACAAATCACCATCATCTCTCATCTAATTTTGCATTTCCAACTGCTTTCACCTTGTGTTCCTCTCTTGTCATATTTTAACACAGTGGACAGAATGATCATTTAAAAACTTAGGTCAAGGAGAACAGGCAAGATAGTTACGAAACTAGTGGGAGTGTGAGAGTCTCGGCCAGGGCAAGTGTCCATAAAGACTCTGCGTGAGTGAGTGTGTGCTGGTGGGTGAGTGAAAATCTGTCTGAGGGAAGGTTTGGGATTAAGCACCTGGGGCTCTCCTCTGGAGGCAGCTGCAACCCACCACTACCCTGAGATCAGAGCCCCCAATATAAAGGGTCATCTGCCATTCTTGGGGGTCTCTCCAGAGGAGGCAACAGAGATCAGTTGCTGCTCAGTACCTGGCACCTAGCCCACGCCACCACCTGTGGCAGTGCAGGGCACTAGTAGTGGGAACCATGATGAAGGCATGGTGAGGAAATCTAGAGGTGAGGCTAGCCACCAGCGAGGCAATGCTGACTGCCCCATTTTCTCTGTCCCAGGACCAGGCAGAGACATGCCTTGGCCCATGTAACTCTGTTCAGCATCCAACCGGAGACCCAGGGGCGATTTCCACATCCCTCTGGCATTGGCCATCGCTGGCCCAGAGAGGAAAATTCAGGAGCAGACATCTAGAGACACACTGGATCAGACACAGACATGTTTGATCTGACTGGGAGATTTGGCAGAAACAGCAGCAGCAGAGGAAGAGTTGGATGAGTCCGAACCTGATTCACCCTCCTCCCACAGCAGTCTGTGGGGTGTCTGACCCACACTAAGAGGAACCAAATCAGCCTGTGGGGAGAGTAGAGGGGAGAGGCTGGTGACCAGAGCCTGCTCTCTACTGTAGCAGGAGTCAAATTGGAGGTGGTGCTTGGGAAAGGAACCTGAAGGTCCAGAAATGGCTACAGAGGGAGCTCTATTTTTTTCTTTTCTTTCTTTCTGTTTTTGAACTTGTTTTTTTGGATTTTTGTTGTTTTTTAGTTTTTCTATTAGAGTATAGATAGTTTTGAGTCAAGTGCATCATCAGTTTTTTTGTTTGTGTTTTTGTTTGTCTCTATATTTATTTGTGAGTTGTTGTATCTCTCTGTTTCTCTTCATATTCTTCTCTATCATCACCTTCCTTTCATCTGCTTTCTTCCTTTTTCTATTAATTTTCTTATCTCATTTTGCTTTCAGGGAGCACACATATGCCTCCACAGCATGGAAAGTTAGTAAGGTGGTGGAAATTGAGTTCCAGGGGGCCCACACACCTGCCAGTGGATACTGTGATCTGTAGATAGCTTCTGAATCATGGCTCCCCACATCACACTTTAATCGAATCTCAAAATTACAAAAAGCACAGAACCCAATTCCCAGACCAGCTTTAAAATTGAACAAATCCAGAGGACATACATAAGGAAAAATAAGGGATTGAGCAAACAGAAGTGAAATCTATCCTCCTTATAACTAAGCATTAGAATTAAAAGGGATGGAAAAACATCACAAACGAAGAAGAACCAAAGGAGGACAACAGGCCCCATCTGGACTCTTGGGAAGACAGTACTTGAGAATACAGACTTCAGAACTCAAACAATGAAGAGCCCCCAAAATGAATGGTCTCAATCACAAACCCAGAGATCAAGATAATAATAGAGAGAATGAATAGAAATGTGGGGAGACAAGAGGAAAGAATGAAGCAGTTGATAATGGAAATGATGGCAATAAAGAATATGGTAAGAGTACCATATATTCTCACTCATAAGTGGACCTTGAACAATTATCATAATACTATAAGAAAGACATTAGAGTAGTAGTGGGAAACTATAAGAGGAGGGGATGTGGGATTGGCAGTTGATGGAAACTGCCAGAGGAGAGAGGGGCACATCTCATCAGCAAGGGTACCTGCGTAATGAACATTTGTATACCAAACTCTGAATTGTACTTCACATATTAATAAAAAATAGAATACAGCAACAAAATAAATAATAAACTGACAAGCATGGAAAACATAATTAACTAAGTAGAAGAAATAATCTCACAGTTTGAGGACCAAACTGTGGAAGTAAACCAAACTGTTAAAAACATGGAAAAGAAGTTTAAAAAGACAGAAAAAAAAATTTCCAAGAGATGTGTGATAATATCAAGAGGTAGAACCTATGATTAATTGACATTCTTGAGGCAGATTGACAGAGATCATCCTGGAACAAACATTCCATATAATTTTCTAAGAAAACTTCAATCCTCTCATCAGAGACATGACCATTCAAACACAGATGTCTCAGATAATGCCTGCAAGACATCAAACAAGAAGACAGACTCCTAGACACATAGTAACTTCCTTACACAAAACGGGTATAAAAGGAAAAATCCTAAAGGCAGCAAGAGAGAAAGGTCAGACTAGCTACTGGGGAAGACTAACTAGAATAGCAGCAGAATTATCTAAAGGAACACTACAGCCTAGAATAGACTGGAGTCCAATTTTCAAAGTTCTAAAAGATAATCAATTCCAACCAAGAATTTCCTACCCTGTTAAGCTAAGTTTCATCAGTGATGGAGAATTGAAATCCTTTCCAGACATTCAATCCCTAAGATTTTATGCCTTGTCCAGAGCAGCTCTAAAAGAAAGTATTAAGTGCAGAAGAAAGAAAAAAAAAAAACAAACAAAAGAATGACCATGCTTATACCAAGAATACAGGAAAAAAGGTTGAAAAAAACACATATATCAACTCCAAAATCAAAATAAAACCAACAAACAAATAAACAAACCAACAACAAACTCTATAAGAAGCTAAATGCACTACTAAAAAGACAAAGAATAGAAAAATGGATTTTAAAAATGACACAGCAATATGTAGTCTCCAGGAGATTCATCTTATCAGAATAGACACTCAGAGACTCAAAACAAGGGAAAAAAATTTCAGGTGTAAAAACACGAAAGAAAGTAGGAGTTGGGATCTTTTTAAAAAAATAATTAATTAATTTATTTATTATAAATATGTGTGGTACAATTCAGGGCTAGGTATACAAACATTGATCATGCAGGTACCCTTGTTGATGAGGCATGCCCCTCCCTGCCCTAACAGCTTCCCCCAACTGCCAGTACCACCATCTCTTCCCCTGATAGTTTTCCGCTACTGCCAATCACCTTCCACAGCATTATAAGTGTTCAAGGTCACCTTATGAGTGAGAATATATGGAGTTCAGTTCTTGTTTCTGTGATAAATCACTGAGTATGATTGACTCCAAATCCATTCAATTTGCCACAAAGTCCATATATTTGTCCTTCTTTATGACTGCATAATATTCCTTTGTGTATATGTACCCCATTTTTCTAATCTAGTCCAGCTTCAATGGGCAACATGGTTGGTTCTAGGTTTTTGCTATTGTGAATGGAACTGCAACAAACATTCGTGTACAGGTATCTTTTTTTGTAGAAAGATTTGAATTCCTCTAGGTATATTTCCAATAGGGAAATTGCTGGATCATATGGAAGGTCAATTTCTAGTTCCTTCAGAAATCACCATACTGTCTTCCAAAGAGGTTGTATTAGTCTGTATTCCCACCAGCAGTGTAGAAGTGTTCCTTTTTCTCTCACATTCTCATCAGCATCTGTTGTTGTTTGTTTTATTAATGATGACCATTCTTACAGGGGTTAGATGGTATCTCAATGTGGTTTTGATTTGCATTTATCTAATGATGAGTGAGGCTGAGCACTTTTTCTTGTGTCTATTGGCCGTGCGTATATCTTCTTTTGAAAAGTGTCTATTCATGTCTTCTGCCCACTTTTTAAAGGGGCTGTTTGTTTTTTTTCTTTTGGTGCATTTGAGTTCCTTGTAGATCCTAGATGTTAGGCCTTTGTCAGATATACAGTTGGCAAATATTTTTTCCCATTCTATGGGCTGTCTCCCTGCTCTCTTGATGGTTTCTTTGGCTTTGCAGAAGCTTGTCAATTTAATGAGGTCCCACATGTCTATCTTATCTCTTATGGCCTGGGCACTTCGGGTTTCGGTGAGGAATCAGTTGCCAATTCCAACTTCCATAAGAGTGTTTCCTGCATTTTCTAAGGTTCTTACAGTTTGAGGTTTTGTGTTTAGGTTTTTGATCCATTTAGAGTTAATTTTTGTGTATGGTAATAGGTAAGGGTCCTGTTTCAATCTTCTACATATGTTTAGCCAGTTTTCCCAGCACCATTTACTGAATAGGTTCTCCTCTCCCCAGTGGTTGTCATTGGAGGCTTTGTCAAAGATGAGTTGGTTGAGAAATTCAAGCTTTGCTTCCGGAATCTTTATCCTGTTCCATTGATCTATGTGCCTGTTCTTGTACCATACCAGGCTGTTTTGATTACTGTAGCCTTATAGTAAAGTTTGAAGTCTGGAAGTGTGATACCTCCTGCATTGTTTCTTTTGCTAAGGATTGCTTTGGTTATTCATGGTCATTTATGTTTCCATTTAAATTTCTGTATTGTCATTTCCTGGTCTGAGAAGAATGATATTGATAACTTAATGGATATTGCATTGAATCTGTAGGTTGGTTTTGGTAGGATGGACATCTTAACAATGTTGATTCTTCCTATCCAAAAGAATGGGATACTTTTCCATTTGTTTGTGTCTTCTTGGATTTTTTTAAGCAGTGTTTTATAATTCTCATTGTAAAGGTTTTTATTTCTCTACTTAGGAAGATGACAAGGTATTTCTTTTTTTGTTGCTATTGTCAATGGGATTGTGCTTTTTATTTGGATCTGTGCCTACTTGTTGTTGGGGTAGAGAAATGCAACTGTCTTTTGCACATTTATTTTGTACCTTGAGACCTTCCCAAAGTCCTTTAACCCTGCAAGTAGTGTTTTGACAGATTCTCTTGGATTTCAAGGTATAGGATCATATCATCATCAAAGAGGGATAACTTGACTTCCTCTTTTCCTATTTGGATACCCCTGTTTTTCTTCTCTTGTCTAATTGCCTGAGCTAGGGTTTCCAACACAATATTGAACAAGAGGGGTGAGAGTGGACAACTTTGTCATGTTCCAGTTTTCAGGGGAAATGATTCTAGTTTCTGACCTTTTAGCAATATGCTAGCTGTGGGTTTGGCGTAGATGGCACTTACTATTTTGAGGTATGTTCATTCTATACCCAGATGTTTGATGATTTTTATCAAGAAGCCATACTGGATTTTATCAAAAGCTTTTTCTGCGTCTAATGAGATAATCATGTGGTTCTTACTTTTACATCTGTTCATGTATTTAATGACATTTATGCCTTTGTGAATGTTGAAACAGCCCTGCATCCTAGTGATGAGGCCTACTTGGTCATGGTGAATGATTTTTAAGATGTGTTTTTGGATCCGATTTGCTAGAATCTTGTTGAGGATTTTTACACCTATGTTCTTAAGTGATATTGGCCTGTGGTTCTCTTTCTTTGTTGGATCTTTACCCAGTTTGGTTATCAGTGTAATGTTAGCTTCATAAAATGATTTAGGGAGAATTCCATCTTTCTCAATTGCCTGGAATACTTTCAATAGGATTGGTATCAACCCCTCCTTGTACATTTTGTAGGATTCTGCTGGAAAGCCATCTGGTCCAGGGCTATTTTTTTTGTAGGTAGTTTTCATATATCAGAATCAGTTTCCTGGGTTGTTATGGGCCTATTTAGTGTCTCAATGTGTTCTTGTTTTAACCTGGGGAAGTTGTGTGATGTCAGAAAGTCCTGCATTTCATCTAGGTTTTCAAGTTTGTTTTCCCAGCACCATTTACTGATATAGGTGTACATTTACCATATAGGTGTACATAGTAATCTCTGATAATCTTTTGTGTTTCTTTGGGGTCAGCTGTGATTTGATCTTTTGTATTTCTGATTGTGTTTATTTGGGCTTTTTCTCTCTTTTTCTTGGTCATTCTGGCTAGGGACCCATCGATCTTGTTAATTCTTTCAAAGAATCAACTTTTTATTTTGTAGGAGTTGGGTTCTTAATATCAGACAAAATATTCTTTAAGCTATCAAAAATTAAAAATGATATGGAAGGTCACTACATAATGATAAACGGTTCAGTCCATAAACAAGAAAAATCCATCATAAACATATATTCACCCAACATAGGAACATCAACTTTTATAAAGAATCCTCTAGGTAAACTAAAAATATATATATAGACTCTAACACTATCATAGCTGGGACTTAAATACCCCAATAACAACCCTATATAGATCATTTAGGCAAAAAAATCAACATGGAGATATGGAATCACAACTTGACACTTTACCAAATGGACTTAATAGATACTTACAGGACACTCCAACAAACAACCACAGAATATACATTCTGCTCATAACCACAGGGGACATACTCTAAGATTGACCATATCCTTGGTTATAAATCAATCATAAAAATTTTGATAAGATTGAAATACTGCCCTACACATTCTCAGATCTCTGTGGAATAAAAATAAATATCAACACCAACAACCCCCCCCCCAAACCCACAAAGATATGGACATTAAACAACATGATGCAAAACAACCATTGGGTCAACATGGTAATCAAAACAGAAAGAAAAAGATACCTAGAAACAGATAAAAATGAATAAACTTCTTACCAAACCTCTGGGATGCCATGAAATCAGTACTAAGGGGGGAATTCATACCTCGAAGAGCACACTGAAGAAAATGGAAAGATCACAAGTTAATAGCCTAACAAATCACCTATGTGTGCAAGAAAAACAAGACCACCAAAATCCTAGCAGAAGAACCCAAATCACCAAAACAAAAGCCCAAATATGGGACATATAAGACAAAAATATCATAGAACAAAATCAACAAAACAAAAAACTGGCTCTTTGAAAGGATAAAAAAGATTGATGGACCCCCCCATCCAGAATGACCAAGAAAAAGAGAGAAAAATCCAAATAAACACAATCGGAAATGCAAAAGATCAAGTCACAACTGACTCTGAAGAAATACAAAAGATTTTCAGTGATTAGTATGTACGCTTGAATGGAAATAGACTTGAAAACCTATAATGAAATGGAGGAATTTCTAACATTACACAACATCCCAAAGTTGAAACAAGAGCAAATTGAGACCCTAAAAAGACCAACTGAAGACCCAAGAAATTGACTTCTTCAAAAGAAAGCTATCTACAGATAAAAGTCCTGGACTAGATGGCTTTCCAGCAAAATTCTATAAAACATACAAAGAGGAACTGAGACCAATCCTATCAAAAGTATTCTAAGCAATCAAGAAATACAGAACTTTCCCCAAATCATTTTATAAAGATATCATCACTCGGATACCCAAAGTAAGCAAAGATCCAACAAAGAGAGTGAACTACAGGTCAATATCGCTGATGAATATAGATGCAAAAATTCTCAACAAGATTCTAGCAAAAAACATCCCATAACACATCTCAAAAATCATCCACCATTACCAAGTAGGCTTCATCCCCAGGATGCAGGACTGGTTCAATATTTGCAGGACCAAAAATGTAATTAGATACATCAACAGATGTAAAAACAAGAACCACATGATTATATCATTAGATGCAGAACAAACTTTTGATAAAATCCAGCATCCCTCTTTGATAAAAATCCGTGAACAACTAGACATGTATAGAACACATTTCAAGATAGTAAGAGCAATCTATGATAAACCCACAGCCAACATACTGCTTAAAAGACAGAAATTGGAAGCATTTCCTCTGAAAACCAAAATCAGACAAGGCTGCCCACTATCACTCCTCATGTTCAACATAGTGTTGGAAGTCCTATCTAGAGCAATCAGACAAGAGAAGGTAATCAAGATTATCAAAAAAAGAAAAGAGAAAATTAAGTTATCCCTCCTTGCAGATGACATGATGCTATACCTCAAAAATCCAAGAGAATCTGTCAAAAATTTCCTTGTACTGATAAGAGACTTTGGAATAGTCTCAGAATATAAAATAAATGTGCAAAAGCCAGTCACATTCCTATTTGCCAACAATAAACAGACAGAAACTCTAATAAAGATCATTATCCCAAACAAAAATATAGCCACACACAAAAAAAGAGATACCTTAGCATCTTCCAAATCGGAGAAGTAAAAGACCTTTACAATAAAACCTATAAAACACTGCTCAAGGAAATCAAAGAACTCACAGACAAATGGAAAAATATTCCCTACTCATGGATTGAAAGAATCAACATTGTTAACATGTCCATCATACCAAAGGCAGCCTACAAATTTAATGCAATACCCATTAAATTAACAACTTCATTCTTCTCAGATCTGGAAATGACAAAACAGAAATTCATATGGAAAAACAAAAGACCACGAATAGCCAAAACAATCCTTAGAAATTGAAAAAAAGTGGGAGGTATTACACTTCCAGACTTCAAACTCTACAATAAAACTACAATAATCAAAACAGCTTGTTATTGGTACAAGAACAGGTATATAGACCAATGGAACAGGACAGAGATTCTGGAAGCAAAACCTCATTTCTCAACCAAGTCATCTTTGACAAATCTTCCACCAACAACAACTGGGCACAGAAGAACATATTCAGTAAATGGTGCTGGGAAAACTGGCTGACTACATGTAGAAACCAGAAAGAGGACTCCTACCTATCATCATACAAAAAACAAACTTTAAATTGATCAAATACCTAAATGTAAAACCTCAAACTACAAGAATCAAAAAGCAAAGGCAATAAAAGGTAAGATAGACAAATGGGACCTCATCAAACCTAAAAAATCCTGAAAAGCAAAAGAAACTATCAAGAGAGCGGGGAGACAGCCCACAGAATGGGAAAAAAATATTTGCCAACTGTATATCTGACAAAGGTCTATCATCCAGGATCTACAAGGAACACAGATGCACTGAAAGGAAAAAAACAAACAGCCCTTTCAAGGGTGACATTTTCTTCCTCCTTTATGGCTGCATACTATTCCATCGTGTGTATGTATTAGATTTTTAAAATTCAGTCTGCTTTTTATGGGCAGCAGCAACTTGGATAGATTTAGAGTCGATCATACTCAGTGATCTATCACAGAAACAAAGAACTGAGTACCACATGTTCTCACTCATAAGTGGACCCTGAACAATTATTATACTATAAGGTGGGAATCTGCCAGGGAAGGAGGGGTGGCACTTCTTCAATAAGGGTATCTGATCTCAAACCTGGTGAAGTAGGGACCAAAGTTTGGGCCAAATTTTACCTGTACAATGACCATTTGGATAACTACTCTTAATTGTATCCATTTAAAATTTAAAAAAACTCTTGTATTTGTTGATGGAATCAGAGGACTTGTCCTTTGCACAATCCAGGATGAAGTGATCAAAGATAGGTAAAGCTTATGAAATCAATAAATTTGAAGATAAAACAAAAAATGTTAGGCAAAAGATATGAATAGACACTCTTCAGAAGAAGACATATGAGCAGTCAACAGATACATGAGTCAATGCTTAACTTCACTAATCATTAAAGAAACTCAAATTAAAACCATATTGAGATACCCCCTAACTACAGTCAGGATGGCCATAATCATACTCAAAAACAACCGATGTTGGAGAAGATGTGGGGAAAAGGGAACACTTGTACAATGTTGGTGGGAGTGTAAACTAATACAATCTCTGTGGAAAACAACGTGGAGATTTCTAAAAGATCTAAAAATCTATCTTCCATACAATCCAGCAGTCTCCCTGCTGGAAATATACCTGGAGGAACTCAAATCAGTCTACAAAAAAGATATCTGCACATGCATGTTTATTGCAGCATTATTCACAATAGCAAAAGCAGGGAACCTACCTTGCTGCCCATTGAAAGCAGACTGGATAAAGAAAATGTGGTACATTTACATGATGGAATATAATGCAGCCATAAAGAAAAACAAAATTATGAACTTCACAGCAACTTGGATGGAATTAGAGTCTATAATACTCAGTGATTTATCACAGAAGCAAAGATCTGGGTTCTGCAGGCACTCACTCATAAGTGGATCCTGAATATTTATTACAATAATATAAGAAAGGGATTGTGAGTGTTGGGACACTACTGGAGAGGGGGGCCACAAAATATCAATAAAAGTATCAAACTTTACCTTTATGATGACCACCTATGTGCCTAACACTGAATTGCACCCCACATCTTTAAAATAAAAAATAAAATAAAAATAAAACTTTGGTCAGATCTTGTCATTGGTCTGCTCAACATTCTTCAGTGACTCCTCACTTTACTAATAGTGAAAGCCACAGTCCTTCCTGTAATAAACAAAATTCAGCATAATCTACAATCCCTTTTCTCTCTGCCTCACCACATAAACCTAGCCATAGGTCTTCTAACATTTTGAGAACACCCCAGTCTCAATGCCTTTGTATATGCTCTTTCTTTTGCCCCAAAACTCATTTAATTCAGGTCTACTTGTTTATTTTTACATTTATGGAAACTGCTTTATTCTTCTCTGGATCACTTAAACATATAATATAACATATAATATGTTTTCATCTATATCCACCTCTCCCTTTCCCACTAAAATGAATTCCACGTAGCAAGGACTTTATATTATTTATTACTACATCCCTAGTGATCTATATCCCTAGTTACTACACTCTTTTATCTTGCTTTAATCCAAGATGCTCCTATACATGGCATTCACGATCTGTCTCTGCCCCTGAGTTTTCCTACCATAAAAGTGCAAATCCCTTCTCTAACACAAATTTTCATTGAGTCTTCCCTCAATGAATATCTCTGTTCTTGAAATTAAGACTCTGGGCTCTGTAGGACATGGGTAATTAATATCACACCAGTTGCTAAATATATCTTCCCAGTACCAATCACTCATCATCACATGATTTATATTTTAATTACTTTATCTTACATTGTAAGCCCACTGGGGAGGCTTTTTCTCTACTACGTTGTCTAGAACACTTCCTAGAACTCATCTTTCAATTTAGTAAATATCAAATCATAAGACTGATTTAAAGGACAATAGATGAAGAAACTTCAATATACTGATCTAAAAAACAAGCAAACATATAAAAACTGTCCCCTGAAAAGCTAGTTGGGTTTTGGGAGAATCAAAGGAGGTAATGCAGTTAAAATACTTTGAAAACTTTAAAAACTGGGCACATGTAAATAGAGGTAATAATAATAATAGTAAAATGTGTGCATAATTATTACATATTTATATCTAACCTGGCAAAGATGAGCAACAGTCAACAAATTAAAGGAATTTTTTTCCTTTTAAGGAAATTGTTTCTTTGGTGTGTCCTGAAACCCATCTATGTTGGAGTTGCTAAATGTAAACAGATGAGGGCTCTGTTACAAGGCACAGTTTATTTTATTTCTTCTTCTTCTTTTTTTTTTTTTTACTGAGATAACCTGAGGGATATTACAGGATATTAATAGATGTACTTTCTTCATTTTTGATGGAACTAAAATATGCTTGATATAAACTTCAATAACAAAACTTTTAGGCTGGACTAACCCTTTAGAGATCATTCAGTCCCTTATCCCACTTTTCAGGAGAACTTTCATTCAAGTTGAGATTAAATGAAGAATAATCAGGTGGTCTGAGCCATGAAGAAATTGTCTCATATAATTCTGTGATTAAGCAGAAGATGTTAATGGTGGAGAAATATTCTGAACTTGTTTCACTCAATGTTTAAGCATCATTAGAATGTAGGTCGTCTTGACTATCATTAGGATTCTCTAACAAATTATTTTGTGAATTGTCATTGTCAGGAAGTTATCGTTAAAGACTTGGACTCAAGAATTAGATTTCCTAGATTGGAATCATGGCTCTTCCATTAATAGCTGTGACTTTGGGCAAGCTATGTAACCTCTCTATGTCACAATTTCCTTACACTTAAACTGGAGACTCTGACAGTATTTACCTGATAAGGGTGATGATTGAATGAGTTAACACAATTGAAGTGCTTAGCAGATATGTAATAGGCAATCAATCAGTATTTGTTGAATAAGTGCATGAAAAAAAATCTATGTTTTTCCACTGTGGTTTCTTTGTTTTTGATGTGTTTTTCCACTAAAAACTATCTGAGTTTTTTAATACTTAGATGTGGAATTTTTTTGAAGTTGTTGTAAAAATCTAAACCCCTATCAGTAGTCTGAGTTTGTATTGTATAACATTCTGGCTAATTTTTTTGTGTCATAGTTTTTTTAAAAAAAAAAAAACATTTTTTTGGGGTGTCCAAGGTGTCTGAGAGTATTTTCAATTTGTATTTTTGATATTTAATGATGTTGAAACATTTTATTAAAATAAATATATTTACTGACATTATCCATAAAACATATTTTTGTCTATTGTACATTTTAAAAATTACTTTAGAAATAATTGTTTTCATATTTAATATTTATTGAATTTCAACAGTGGTTATTTTTCTTATTAATTCTGTGGTAAAAGAAACAGAAAAACTGAAAAAATATCCTGCTTTATAGAGCTTATATTCATGTGGGTGAGAATGACAATAAACAATATAAATAAGAAAACCAGTTTTCCAAAATAAAATAATAGTATATTTCTGCACTGAAATATTATATAGTAGTGAAGATGTAGCTATATACATCAACAAAATTATAAAAATAATAAATAGCAAAAAATAAGACCTAGAAAAATTTATGCAATTCTATTCTATTACATACTTTTTTTTTTTTACTTTGGATGCCATTTACTTATTTATAGTTTTATTGCACTGGTTTATAGTCCAGACCCTCTGATAAAATGTTGAATAGGAGTGGCAAAAGAACACACATGTATCTTATCCCTGAACTTATAGGATAAGATTTAGTCATACACCACTCAGTGTGATGTTACCATAGATTTTTTTTGTTATCATCTATTGTATTTTATCAAATGGAGGACATTCCCTTCTAATACCACTTTGCTGAGAGATTTTTTTTTTCCTTTAAAATTTTTTTATTGCCGGGCTCCGTGGCTCAGCCTGTAATCCCAGAGCATTGGGAGGCCGAGGTGAGTGGATTGCCTGAGCCCGCGGGTTCGAGATCCGTCTGGGCAACTTGGCGAGACCTCATCTCCACAATAAATCAAAAATTAGCCGAGTGTGGTAGCGCACGCCTGTAGTTCCAGCTACTTGGAAGGCTGAGGCGGAAGGATCGCCAGAGCCCAGCAGGTCGAGGCTGCAGTGGCCGGGAGTGGCCACTGCACTCCAGTCTGGGTGACAGAGTGAGACTCCAACTCAAAAAAAATTTTTTTTTTATTTTAAAAAATGGTTACAATTCAGAGTTAGGTATACTAACGGCCATCATATAGGTCAAGTTTGGCCCTAACTTTGAGCCCCACTTCACCTGGTTTGAGACCAGGTACCCTTATTGATGAAGTGTGCCTCCCCTCACACTCCCCTGGCAGTTTCTCACTTCTGCCAATCCTTTTCCTGTAGTATTATGATAATTGTTCAGGGTTCGCTTATGAGTGAGAACATGTGGTACTCATTTCTATGTTTCTGTGATAGATCACTGAGTATTATAGAATATAAAACCATTCAAGTTGCTGCAAAGTTCATAATTTTGTCCTTTATGACTGCATAATATTCCATGATGTATATGCACCACATTTTTTTATTCAGTCCACTTTCAGTGGGCAGTACAGTTGGTCCTTGTTTTTGCTATTCTGTATAATGCTGCAATAAACATGTGGGCAGGTATTTCCACAGAAATTGTACTAGTTCAAACTCCCACCAACAGTGTAGAAGCATTCCCTTTTCCCCACATCCTCTCCAGCCTTTGTTGCTTTTTGAGTTATTGATGATGGACATCCTGAATGGGGTTAGGTGGTCTTGTAATGTTACTTTAATTTGAATTTCTTTGATGATTAGTGAGGCTGAGCATTTTTCATGTATCTGTTGACTGCTTGTATGCTTTCTTTTGAGAAGTGTTTATTCATGTCTTTGCCCACTTTTTAATGGGGCTTTTTTTTTTCATTTTGGCACATTTGAGTTCCTTATAGTTCCTGAATGTTAGGCCTTTATTCAATATACAGTTGGTAATTTTTTTTTCCTTTTTGTGAGCTGTTTGATGGTTTCTTTTGCTTTGCAGATGGTTTTCAGTTTGATGAGGTCCCATTTGTCTATCTTATCTCTTATGGCATGAATATTTGGGGTTTTGATCAGGAACTGGTTACCAGTTTCAGTTTCCATAAGGATGTCTCCTGCATTTTCTAAGTTCCTTATAGTTTGAGGTTTTACATTTAGGTCAACAGATGTAAAAATAGGAATCAGATGGTTATATCATTAGATGCAGAAAATGCTTTCAATAAAACCCAGAATCTCTTCTTCTTTTTTTTTTTTTTTTGAGTTGGAGTCTCACTCTGTCGCCCAGAATGGAGTGCGGTGGCCTACCACAGCCTCAACCTGCTGGGCTCCGGCAATCCTTCCGCCTCAGCCTTCAGAGTAGCCGGAATTACAGGTGTGCACTACCATACCCGGCTAATATTTTGATTTATTGTAGAGATGAGGCAACCATACCCAGCTAATTTTTTGATTTATTGTAGAGATGAGATTGAACCCGCGGGCTTAGGCAATCCACTCACCTCAGCCTCCCAAAGGTGTGGGATTACTGGCTGAGCTACCGAGCCCGGCTCAGAATCTTTTCTTGATACAAACCCTTGAACACCTAGGCATAGAGGGAACATATCTCAGAATAGTAAGAACCATCTATGATAAACCCACAGCCAACATATTGCTAAACAGACAGAAATTGGAAGCATTTCTCCTGAAAACCAGAAGAAGACAAGGCTACCTGCTTTCATGTCTCCTGTTCAACATAGTGTTTGAAGTCCTAGCTACAGGTATCAGACAAGAGAAGGAAATTAGGGGTATACAAAGAGGAAAAGAGAAAGTCAAGTTATTGCTCTTTGTTGATGATATGATTCTATAATTTGAAAAGCCAACAGAATCTGTTAAACATCTTCTTTCACTGATAAAGGACTCTGGCAATGTCTCAGGGTACCATATCAGCATGCCAAAGAATTTTTCTACACCAACTAAAAACACAGAGAACCAGATAAAAAGCACAATCCCCTTCACAATAGCAACAACAACAAAAAAGGAAAAGAGAAAGAAAGAAAGAAATACTTTGGCATCTTCCTAACCAGAGAAGTGAAAGAACGTTGCAACAAAAACTACAAAACACTGCTCAAAGAAATCAAAGATGACAGCAACAAGTGGTAAAAATAACAGCAACAAGTGGTGAAATATTTCATGTTTATGAATTGTGAAAATTAACATTGTTCAGATGTGCATCCTAACCAAAGCAATCTACAGATTTAATGTAATACCCATTAAATTGCCAGGATAATTATTCTCTGACTTGGAAATGACAATACACAAATTCATATGGAAATATAAAAAGACCATGAATTTTCAACACAATCCTCAGCAAAAGAAACAAAGCAGGAGGTATCAGATCTCCAAACTTTAAGCATTATTTTAAAGCTACAATAATGAAACCAGTCTGATATTGGTAAAAGAACAAGCATATAGACCAATGAAACAGGATGGAGATTCTGGAAGAAAAACTTCAATTTCTCAACCATCTCTTCTTCAACAAAGCCTCCACTAACAACCACTGGGGAGAGGAGAACTTGTGTAGAAAATGGTACTGGGAAAACAGGCTTACCAACATGCAGAAGATTAAATCAAGAACCCCTACCTATCCCTATACACAAAAATCAACTCCAAATGAATCAAAAACTTAAATGGAAAACCTCAAACTATAAATTTTAAAAACAAATAAAACCAATCAATTAGTATCTTTTCAGAGTAGACAATACATTTGGCCTTAAATTATAAAGTTTAGTAATGAAATGCTAAAGACAATCACAGGATAGTGGTTACCTCTAGATTGGAAAGAAGAGGATAGAAATAAGAAGGGAGACACAAAGATTTCAAATAAATTGCTTATGCTCTATTTTTTAAGCTGAGTAGTGGGTGCATAGGTGTCTAGGTATTCAGGTTATTTTACATTATAACTATGCTATGTATATCTTTTAGATACTTCGTAAATCAGAAAATAATGAAAATCTTTATCTTATATGATAAATGAATGATGAAATAGCAGCAAATATGTTTCCTTTAAACAAAAAGGAAAAAGTGATATTAGAATATTGACTGGATATGAAAACAAAATCAATGTAGATATTTACCTTATACAGAATACCAAAGTAAGTTTCATATGGATTGGAAATAAAAGCATAAGAAAGTTATAATGTTTAAGTTATAAGATTTATACTTTTTATGTTCCCAAGATCCAAATGGTACAAGAGGGAGTCAGTAGCTATTGACGCATTCAAGGTCCAGACAGACTGGCTTACTATTCTAAAAGGTAACATGGTGGATGCGCCAAAGAACAAGTTGATCTGTTATTTTGTAGAAACAGGAAGTTGTGCTTTGTGAAGAGTATAGGACAGCTGTATTTGTTCCCATCAAGTATGCAATGTATTTTAAACTTAGCAACATCCTGCTGTGCTGTATCCTTCCTTATCACCCAAATGTAGGTAGCAAACTAAAGATAGCTATAGTGACTACTGAGATTTTGCCTTTTTTGACTAAAATATAATACACAAAACTAGTGGTTATTTTAAACACTCATCCTTCAGGGATTCTGAATTTTCATGTAACTAGACAGAATCACTTATTAACTTGAAGCAGTAGAAAGAATTTTACACAAGTTTGGATGTAATTATTCCAGTTAGAATATACAAATTTAGGGGGTTCTGGTAAGATGGCGATGGCATAGGTGGGACTGTAAGATTCTCCAAAAGTGAGTTTCCAAAAAGACACTTACTTTCCTTCCCCCACTCCCCTGCCCACAGCCAACCACACTGGTCCGAGACCTGGAGACCCTCGGTCCCACACAAGTGTGGATATTGCGGCCCATTGGCTACTGCTGCTCCACCATAGGTGACCCTGGGCCCAGGCCATGTGGAAATCCCAACTCCCTCCCTGACTGCAACATCTCACCGGGTCTCATGCTGCTGTCCACAGACTGTGGAAACCCTTGGATACTGCCTTGTGGAGATCTGGGTTCCCTTGCTGGCTACACTGATCTGCCTGGCTCTCAGCCACTGATAACATTCTCCCTGATTGGGCATCCAGTCCAGTGGCCCGCTGATCACTCTTTAGAGGTCCAACTCCCCGCCCTGGTTCTGGGCCCCCAACCAGCCCTGTTTCAAACCACTGTCACCCAGGGAGACTCTAGCTGCCCACCCCTCAGAGATACCAGCTCTATTCCAGCTGAAGTGGCCTGTTATGGGGCCCAAAGCCACTGTCACAACTCACCACCTGCCCTTTGGAGCTATGGTCCCCGCTCAGGCTGAGGCACCCAGCATGGGACCTCATGGCTGTGTAAGGGAACAGTAGATCTTAAGGAGGTGCTGAATAGCAGCTCTCAGCTCTCAGTTCCAGAAGATGGAATTCCCAGCTCCCTCCTCCACCCCAGGCTGCTGGCAGCACACCAGATCCAGCACATAGCTGTGTCGGTGATTCCTGGTGCCTGATGCTGGAGACACACCACAACAGCCCATCATAGTGGATTGCCCATGGACACAGATGGGTGGAGAGAAAGGATCCATGAAAGAGGAGCTGCCCACCTTGGCCATTTTCCAGGCAGAGATTTGCATTGCCCTGTTCACCTATAAGTAGCTTCCACCTTGGTTTCTAAGGTAACATTGCTAAACAGGAGACAAAAGGACCTCCCCTGTGCTGAATCAGATACAGGCAACTCAGTCCTGTCACAGACCTCTCAGCCAACAAGCAAAGGAAACCAACCCAAACTTGGAGTAAATCTATCTACCTGCAATGAAAGCAAAGGGCAGAGGCTAGAGATCAGAACTGAAGAGACTTTAGACACTCAGGAAAGATTCCAGAGCTGCTCTGGTCTCTTACTATGATTTTATTGTTTTGACTGTTTGTTTTGCTCACTTTTGCTTGCTTTTTGATTTAGACTACCTGTTTGTGTTGGGGAAAAATGCATCAAAAGGCATGATTTTATTGGACTATCTTTGTGTGATTACCAGAATGCTTCAGGGAATTTGTTTGTGTGTCTGCTTTTCACTCTTTTCTGGCCTTGTGTCTCTTTTTTGTTAGTTGGTATGTATGTCTGTTTTCCCTCTCACTTTTCTCTTTCTCTGACTTCTTCTGGACTCCCACATCTTCCATTATTTTCCTTTTTCATACCTCCTTTTGTTCCAGGGAGCAAACCTAAATGGTGATGCACAGACCGATTGTAAGGCAGTGGGAAATGGGATCCAGTGTGCCCATACACCTGTGGATGGATACTGGGATCTGGAGATAGATTCTGAATCACAGCTTACCCCTCAGTTAAACCTCAAAACTGCCAAAAGTACAGCCCCCAACCCAGAGTCTAGTCTCAAAAGTGAACAAAGCCAGAGGACTCTTATAAGGAAGAGCAAGAGATTGAAAAAAAGAAGTAAAAGCAACCCCACCTTCTCTGAAAAACAGAATTAAAGAAGGGGAGGGGAAGGGGGAGAGAGAAAAATCTACACAAATGAAGAAAAACCAAAAGAAGAATATTGGTCTCTCCCAGACCCCTGGGAGGGCAGACATCGAGAAAACAAACTGACTTTGGAATGCAAACAATGAAGAACTCCCAGAATGACTGGTGTCAAACTACAAACCTAGATATCAAGACATTAATTGAGAGAGTAAAAAGAATTGAGGAGATACAAGAAGAAACAAGGAAGGAGTTGATAACTGAGATAACAGTAGCAAAGAATACTGTGAATGAAATAAATAACAAACTGATAAGCATTGAAAACAGAATTACCCAAGCAGAAGAAACAATCTCAGAGCTTGATGACCAAAATATAGAACTAAGCCAAACTGTCAAAAACAAAGAAAAGAGGTCTAAAAATACAGAACAAAACTTTCAAGAGATGATTACTTCAAGAGACTGAACCTAAGAGTAATTGAACTTCCTGAAACAGAAAGAGAGACAGAGGCTACCCTGGAGCAAACATTTCATGAGATTATTGAAGAAAACTTCCCTACTCTCATCAGGGATAAGAAAATTAAAACACATGAGATTCAGAGAATCCCTGCAAGGCAACAAATGAGAAGAACAACTCCCAGACACATCTCGTGCCTTTGGGAGGCTAAAGTGAGTGGATTGCCTGAGCCCATGGGTTCAAGAACTGCCTGGGCAGCAAGACCTCATCTCTACAATAAATTAAAAAAAATCAGCCAGGCATGGTAATGCATGCCTGTAATTCCGGCTACTCGGAAGGCTGAGGTGGAAGGATCGCTGGAGCCCAGCAGGTCAAGGCTGCAGTGACTAGGAGTGGCCACTGTACTCCAGTCTGGGTGACAGAGTGAGACTCCAACTCAAAAAGAAAATAACAATAATAATTTGCCTAAACATAGTAGGTATAAAAGAAAAAATCCTGAAGGCCCCAAGAGAAAAAGGCCAGATCACCTACCATGGAAGACCAATTAGAATAGCAGCAAATTTATCCACAGAAACACTGCAGGTAAGGAGAACTTGGAGCCCTTTCTTCAAAGTCCTAAAAGATAAACAATTGCAACCAAGAATAAACTACTCAGGCAAGCTAAGCTTCATCAGTGAGGGATAATTAAAATCTTTCCCAGATATCCAATCCCTAAGAACTTATGCTGCCACCAGACCAGCTCTACAAGAAACACTTAAGAAAGTACTAAACACAGAAGAAAAGGAAAAAAATAACAACAACATTCTTCACAAGAGTACAGGAAAAAGATTAAAAACACACACAACCCAACCCCCAAACCAAAAGAAAGACAACAAATAAACAGGAACAAAACAACAACTGTATAAGAACCTTATGATAGGGATTAATTCTCACATTTCAATAATTAGCCTGAATGTGAATGGACTAAATGCACCACTGAAGAGACATAGAATGGCAAAATGGATAAAATATCACCAGACAATAATATATTGCCTTCAAGAGACCTGTCTCACTAGAAAGGACACTCACAGACTCAAAGTAAGAGGATAGGAAACAAATTTTCATGAAAATGGAACACAAAAGAAAGGAGGAGTCACGATCCTAATTTCAGACAAAATACCATTTAAGCGATAAAAAATTTAAAAAGATACAGAAGGCTACATAATGATAAAACGTTCACTCCATCAACAAGAAATATCTATCCTAAACAAATATGCACCCAACATAGGAGCACCAACTTTCATAAAGCAGCTTCTAGGAAAACTCAAAAAAGATATTGACTCTAAAACTATCATAGCTGGGGACTTTAATACCCCACTAACAACCTTAGACAGATCATCAGGACAAAAAATCAGCAACGAGATCTGGAATCTCAATGTGACTCGATCAAATGGACTTAATTGAAACATACAGAACACTCAACCCAATGACCACAGAATATACATTCTACTCATCACCGCAGGGAACATACTCTAAGATTGACCACATACTTGGCCATATATCAAGCATAAACAAATTTCAAATATTGAAATTTTGTCATGAACCTTCTGGGACCACAGTGGAATAAAAATAAACATCAACACCAACAAGGTTACCTCCAAACCCAAAAAGACATGGACACTAAATAGCATGATGGTAAGCAACTCCTGGGTTAATGATGAAATCAAAACAGAGATTAAAAGATTCATGGAAACAAAAGTAAATGATGAAACATCTTAGCAAAATCTCTGGGACACCATGAAAGCTATAGTAAGAGGGGAATTCATATCTCTACAAATGCACATGAAGAAAATAGAAGGATCACAAATAAACAGCCTAACAAGTCACGTTAGGAAGCTGGAAAAGCAAGAACATCAAAGCCCTAACTTCAGCAGAAGAATACAGATCACCAAAATAAAAGCCCAAATCCAGAACATAGAAGACAAAAAGATAATACAAAAAAAAATCAATGAAGCAACAATTGGTTCTTTGAAAAGATAAACAAGATCTATGGTCCCCTAGCTAGACTGATCAAGAAAAAAAGAGAAAAAACCCAAATAAATACAATCAGAAACACAAAAGATGAAGTCACATCTGACCCAGAAGAAATACAAAAGTTCATTAGAGACTACTATGTGCACTTGTATGGAAACAAACTTGAAAACCTTAAGGAAATGGAGGACTTTCTGACATCACACAACCTGCCTAGGTTGAAACAAGAAGAAATCGAGACCCTAAATAAACCAATAATAATCAAGGAAATTGACTATGTAACAAGAAAACTACCTACAAAAAAAAGCCCTGGGCCAGATGGCTTTCCAGTAGAATTCTATAAGACATGTAAAGAGGAGTTGATGCCAATCCTACTGAAAGTATTCCAGGTGATTGAGAAAGATGGAACCCTCCCCAGGTCATTTTATGAAGCTAACATTACATTGATACCCAAGCCAGGTAAAGACCCAACAAAGAAAGAGAACTACAGGCCAATATCTTTGATGAACATAAATGTCAAAATTCCCAACAAGATCCTAGCAAACTGGATTACACAACACACCTCAAAAATCATCCATCATGACCAACTAGGCTTCATCCCTGGGATGCAAGGCTAGTTCAACATTCACAAGACAATAAATGTAATTAAATACATCAACAGACATCAGAACAAAAACCACATGATTATATCATTAGATGCAGAAAAAGCTTTTGATAAAATCCAGCACCCCTTTTTGATAAAAACCCTCGAACATCTAGGCATACATGGAACATACCTCAAAATAGTAAAAGTCATCCACGAGAAACCCAGAGCTAGCATACACCTAAACAGAAAAAATTAGAACCATTTCTCCTGATAACTGGGACAAGGAAAGGATGCCTACTCTCTCCCCTCCTGTTCAATATAGTATTGGAAGTCCTGGTTAGAGCAATCAGAAAAGACAAGGCATTCAGGAGTATCCAAATAGGAAAAGAGGACGTCAAGTTATCTCTCTTTGTAGATGACATGATTGTGTACCTTGAAAACTCAAGAGAATCTGTCAAAATCCTCCTTGCACTGATAAAGGATTTTGGCAAAGTCGCAGGGTGTAAAATAAATGTGCAAAAGACAATCGCAATTTTTATACCAATAATAAACAAACAGAAACCCAAATAAAAAGCACAATCCCATTCACAATAGCCACACACAAAAAAGAAAAGTGAAATACCTTGGCATCTTCCTCAAAGACATGAAAGATCTTTATAATGAAAACTACAAAACACTGCTCAAAGAGATCAAAAATGACACAAACAAGTGGAAAAATATCCCATGTTCATGGGTTGGAAGAATCAACATTGTGAAGATGTTCATCTTACCTACAGCAATCTACAGATTTAAAGCAATACCCATCAAATTACCAGCAACATTCTTCTCAGTGCTAGAAAAAAAATACAGGAATTCATATAGAAACACAAACAACCAAGAATAGCCAGAACAATCCTCAGCAAAAAAAAACAAAACAAAACAAAAACAAAACAAAGCAGGAGGTATCACATTACCAGACTTCAAACTTTACTATAAAGCTACAATCATCATAATAGCTTGATATTGGTACAGGAACAGGCATATAGACCAATGGAATACAATTGAGATTCCAGAAGCAAAACCTCAATTTCTCAACCAACTCATCTTTGACAAAGCCTTCACCACCAACGAGTGGGGAGAGGGGAACCTATTCAGTAAATGGTGCTGTGAAAACTGGCTGACCACATGCAGAAGATTCAAACAAGATCCCTATCTATCCCCATACGCAAAAATTGACTCTAAGTGGATCAGAGACCTAAATGTACAACCTCAAGCCATAAAAACCTTAGAAAATGCAGGACACACCCTTATAGAAATTGGAACGGGCATCCAATTCCTGAACAAACGCATGGGCCATAAGAGATAAGATAGACAAGTGGGACCTCATTAAACTGACAAGCTTCTGCAAAGTCAATGAAACCATCAAGAGAGCAGGGAGACAGCCCACAGATGGGGAAAAAGTATTTTCCAGCTCCATGTCTGACAAAGGCCTAATATGTTGGATCTACAAGGAACTCAAACGTGCTGAAAAGAAAAAAACAAATAACCCCATTACAAAGTGGGCAAAAGATACAAACAGACACTTCTCAAAAGAAGATATATGAACGGCCAACAGACACATGAAGAAATGTTCAACCTCACTAATCATCAAGGCGATGTAAATTAAAACTACACTGAGATACCATCTAACTCCAGTCAGAATGGCAATTATCAATAACACAAAAAATAACAGATGCTGGAGAGGATGTGGTGAAAAGGGAACACTTCCACACTGTTGGTGGGAATGTAAACTAGTGCAACCTCTGTGGAAAGCAGTGTGGAAATTCCTAAAAGCTCTAAACATCAACCTCCCATATGACCTGCAAACCCCTACTGGGAATATACCCTGAAGAACTCCAATCACTCTGTAAAAAGATAACTGCACACGTATGTTTATCTCAACATTGTTCACAATAGCAAGAGCCTGGAACCAACCATGCTGTCCATCAAAAGAGGACTGGATTAAAAAAATGTGGCACATATACATGATGATATACTACACAGCCATAAAGAACAAAATCATGAATTTTGCAGCAACCTGGCTGGAACTAGAGTTTATAATATCTCTCACAGAAACAAAGATCTGAGTATCACATGTTCTCACTCACAAGTGAACCTTGAACAACTATCATAATACTATAAGAAAAGGATTGACAGTGGCAGGAAACTATGTGGGGGGGGCAGGGAGGGGAAAGGAGGTGGGATTAACGGCAGTCAATATCTGTTTGGGGATGGGGGATACCCCTTATCAACAAGGGTGCCTGGACGATGCATATTTGTAAACCTAACCCTTAACTGTATGCCACAATTTTAAAATAAAAAATATGTTTTAAAAAAAGAATATCCAACTTTAAGGTGTTTTATTCTTTATATGTAACATTGCCATGAATTATATACTTACAATGAGAGCAACATATAACTCTTAAATTCCATGCCTATTTTACAACAGGAATGTATTATAGATTAATATCTTTGTATGACTCAGCTTAAAGGAAATATCTTACTAGACTTGAAACCAGAGGCAGTGCCTTAGGTAATAGGAAATGTGAATTTAAGCAAATACAGGTTGAGTATAAATGTGACATGTCAAAATACTCATAAACTTTAACTTCTATTAAAACAATTATTCTGCAGTAATTCTTTACATTTTCTAAAAGTCTTCTGATTAATTTGGAAATGTTAGAATTTTTTTTGCCAAAGTCAGTTTTGGGTTTTATTTATTACATGCAATACAAGTTTGAAATGTTCCCTCATGGGCTCATTAAATTCATCTGCAACTGCTTTCTGAATCTTTTTGTTGAAATATGTACAACATTTCAAAGTAAAGTAGAACTAGCAGAAACAGCAAAGAATAGAGTAATAGTGAAGTCCAGTTTTCTATAATTCAATGGAGGTCAAGAAAACTTGGTTACTTTCACAAAAGCTCATGATTTCATAAGTATGATTACATAATGAAGAACAATCAACTTTTGCAGGCATATCAAACAGCAGGGTTTTCCAGGTAGGCATTTAGCTATTCCCTCAGTAAAAAACTTCTGGAAAGTGGCGCTTCAAGAGATGACCAAAAGAAATGTGCTATTTTGGGGCAGTTGCTACTGGGAGTGGTAAAACCATCGGTCAGTAGTAAGAATGGAAAATGTTACATTTCTTCCAATTCACACAAGACTATGTTCTATAGAATGATATAACAAGTAGTATGTATTAAGCCAGGGGTCAACTTTATTATAAAGGTCCAGATAGCAAATATATTTGATTTTATGAGCCATAATCTCTTTATCACAAATGCTCAACTCTGTAATGAAAAAGCAGTCATAGAAAATATATAAATAACGAAATTTTCTGTGATTCAATAAAAATGTATTTAATAAACAGGTGAGAGGCCAAATTTTGCCCTACGTGGGCCTCAGTATGCCAACCTCTGAACTTGACCATAGAGTGGAATAAATCCAAACTCAGTGACTGGTCTCAGGAAAAGAAAGAATACAGTATAATTACAATGATTAGTAAAAACCATTAATTTTTGCTGTTAGGTATTATGAATGAGAAAGAAGCATTTTTACAAATCTGCACAATTTTTCCTCTTTAATATAGAATCAAAACACCCAACTAAGTGCAGTGTTTAAAATATATTATCTATTATTTACAATGTACAAGAAAAGGAAAAACAAGTTTTACTATCTTGGGTCAAAGCTTGGCAACCATATGAATATACAGTGTCTATTAATAAGTGCTCCTAATAAAAAACTGCAGATATTGAGAGAGCACCAGTCAAAACAAAGAACAGAAAAAGACTGAGGCTAATTAAATCATAAGAAAAAGTAAAAATTATGCAGAGTCCCATTATGTCATTGTAAATGTATTCTTCTGAAATTTAGCAAAAAAGTTCCAACACATGGATGGCTCATACTTTATAATAGGCTCTATTTAGAGAGATAAACCATGATTCTCATGATATCCTTTGCTATTTGTGAAAATATCACATTTCAAAATACAGAAGGGGACCACAAAGAGTTGTATTGTTCAGCCTTTTATCTACAGTCAGTATTAATTAGGGTAATAGCTAGCATGTACTCAGGGCATACTGTGTATCAGATTTTTCCACACAATATCTTGAATTACCACATCCTTTAAAGAACAACTGTGCTACTTACTGTCTTTGTGACCTTGGATAATGAACTTAATATCTCTGGACTCTTATTTCTGAATGAGGTTCTCTGAAGTTAGGCAGTCACACTCTACAGAAATTTGGTTAAAATTGCTGAAGAAAAACATATCATCTCTTTTGGAAAGATTTGTTATCAGAAACTTAGAAGACAAGTTAACAACTTAAGAATAAAATATATTGGGGACATATGTTTAAATATACCAGGAAATACATTCAACTAGATAGAAAACTTGTTGAAATTCTAGGACAAATTTGGGTACCAAATGTATACCTTCCCTGGATGGTCATTTTGATCTAGGCCAGTCTTGGAGCTATTACTTCTCTTGCCCACAATGGCTGCCAAAAAGTATGGAGAGAAAGAAAAAGACAAATTGCAATTTTTTCCTACTTTGCTTAACATAACAGGCCGCAGAATTTAGTGGCAGGTGACCTCCCTTAACCTGTAAAATATTTTCCCATATTCTGAGCTTCAGCATTCAAAATGAGCTAATGCAGCTAACATATTGTTAAATGGACAGAAACTGGAAACATTTCCCCTGAAAACTGAAACAAATCAAGACTGCCCACTTGCACCCCTCATGTTCAACCTTGTGTTGGAAGTTTTAGCTAGGGCAATTAGACAAGAGAAGGAAATCAGGAGTATCCAAACAGGAAAAGAGGTAGTCAACTTATCCCTCTTTGCTGATGATATGATCCTATATCTAAAAAATCCAGAGAATCTGTCAAAAACCTGCTTGCACTGATAAAAGACTTTAGCAAAGTGTCGGCATACAAAATAAATGTGGAAAAGATGTTGCATTCCTATACACCAACAACAAGCAGACAGAGATCCAAATAAAAAACACAATCCCATTCCCAATAGCCACACACAAACAAATGAAATACCTTGGCGTCTTCCTAACCAGAGAAGTGAAAGACCTTTACAGTGAGAACTACAAAACACTACTCAAAGAAATCCAAAAAGACACAAAAAAATGGAAAAATATTCCATGCTCATGGATAGGAAGAATCAACATTGTTAAAATGTCCATCCTTCCAAACACAATCTACAGATTCAATGCAATACCCAATAAATTACCAGCATCATTCTTCTCAGAACTGAAGAAGACAATACAGAACTTTATATGGACATATATACGACAATGGAGAGCTGAAACAATCCTTAACAAAAGAAACAAAGCAGGAGGTATCACACTTCCAGACTTCAAACTTTACTATAAGGCTACAGTAATCAAAACAGCCTGGCATTGGTACAAGAACAGGCATATACACCAATGGAATAGGACAGAGATTCTGGAATCAAAACCTCAATTTCTCAACCAACTTGTCTTTGACAAAGCCTCCAAAAACAACCAATGGGGAGAGGAGAACCTATTTAGTAAATGATGTGGGGAAACTGGCTGATCACATGCAAAAGATTGAAACAGGACCCCTACTTATCACCATACACAAAAGTTAACTCTAAATGGATCAAAGACCTAAACCTAAAACCTCAAACTATAACAATCTTAGAAAATGCAGGAGCCACTCTTATGGAAATTCAAACTGACAACCAATTCCTGATCAGAACCCTAAGTGCCCACACCATAAGAAATACGATAGACAAGTGGGACCTCAACAAACTGACGAGCTTCTGGAAAGCCAAAGAAACCATCAAGACAGCAGAGAGACAGCCCACAGAATCGAAAAAATATTTGCCAACTGTATATCTGACAAAGGCGTAACAACTAGAATCTACAAGGAACTCAAATGTACCAAAAGGAAAAAAAACCAAACAGCTCCATTAAAAAGTGGACAAACGATATAAATAGACACTTCTCAAAAGAAGATATACAGGCAGCCAACAAACAGATAAAAAAAGTGCTCAGCTTCACTAATCATCAGAGAAATGCAAATCAAATCCTCATTGAGATAGCACCTAACCCCAGTAAGAATGGCCATCATTAATAAAACAAACAACAACAGATGCTGGCGAGGGTGCTGAAAGATAGGGATGCTTCTACACTGCTGGTAGGAATGCAAACTAGTGCAGCCTCTCTAGAAGACAGTGTGGCTATTTCTGAAAGAACTAGAAATTGACCTTCCACATGACCCAACAATTCCCCTATCGGGAACATACCCAGAAGAACTCAAATCATTCTACAAAAAAGATACCTGCACACATATGTTTGTTGCAGCTCTCTTCACAATAACAAAAACATGGAACTAGCCATGCTGCCCATTGAAACTGGACTCGATTAAAAAATGTGGAATATTATGCAGTCATAAAGGAGGACAAACATATGGACTTCACAGTCAATTGAATGGATTTAGACTCTGTCATACTCAGTGATCTATTATAATCAATGTTTGTATACCTAACCCTGCATTATACCCCACATCTTTAAAGTAAAAAATAAATAAGAAATAAAAAGAATGTGTGAATCAGTGTCACTTAAGGACTTGGATCCTTTGATATCTTTCTAAACATCACATAGATATCACCTTCACTTTATGTTCACCTTTCCACTTATCTAAAAATACCACGGTATTGAGCATGTTATTGTTTACCACTTAGTCAGGGACGATGACCTATACTGCTGAATTCCCAGTGCTTATCAATCTTCTTGTGAATATTTGGCATTTAAGTGAAGCTTTTGTTATGTCCTTAATAGACTCCATGCAAGACATTGTATTAGGCAGTAGAAACGCAGTATGGAACAAAAACAGGCATAATTCTTGCCTTCATAGATAGCCCTTGCAGTATTAGAGAGAAGAACATCAGTCAAATAATCACAAAGATAAAATTTAAATCACAATGTGATAAATGTCATCAAGTAGGAATGTTGAGGATGGAAAATAATATGTCTTTGATTTTCAGGAGTTTCTCATATAGTGTAAGTCAAAAGACAATCATGAACACAGTCATAAGTGCAGGATTGAGGAAAGTACGAAGTGCTGTAAAATCCCAGGTGAAAGATAGCAAACCTTCTGCTCCTCAGAGAAGGTTGTAATTCTTCAGCTGAATTTTGAAAATATTAGCAGAAATTAGCTAGGTGGAATTGGAAAAGGAAGTTTCAGGCAGAGAGGAGAGCATTAGCAAAAGTGTAGATATTGGCAACAACATGACACATGTGAAAAACTGCAATCATTTTGTAGTTTGAGTAAAGAGCTGAAAATATGCCACTGGAGAGGAAGTCAGAGACCAGATTTTGAAGAACTATTTCTATATCCTGAATTCCTTCAAAAATGGAGAAATAAACAAGGCTTTTAAACAACGGAGTAATCTTGTTAGCTGTAACATTTTAGGTTAATTTTCATAGCAGTCTTCAGAAGTGAGTTGAAAGTGACTCAGACCCCCCCAAAATGATAAGGGCTTCTAAAGTGGCAGATGTGTATAAATATGAAAGATGGACAATATGACAATACAAGTTATTAATATAAGTGATGTGTACAGGATTTTGTACTTGGTTGTTTGGGAGAGAGAGAAAAAACTAGAAGAAGGAGAAGGAGAAAAACAAAAATGAAAAGGAGGAGGAGGAAGAACAAGAAGAGGAGGAGAATGAAAGAGACAGAGCAAAAGTAAGACTAAATGATGGGAGGAAATAAAGCACAACAGGATGGCTGGTGGTGTCGTCTCTAGATCCCTGTGGGATAGTCATGTCACAATGTTGACTTCTGATTTTGCTCTCTCACTACTCCATCACTTTAGACCTGGCAAAGTTTCTGGTATGTTGTAGGCATTTAAGAAGTATTTGTCAAACAAATAGATAAACTAGTGAATGCATAAGATATATAATAGGAAAATAATTATGCAACTTAAATCAGAAGAAAAACTAAGAAAGAGGGTAACCGATGTGGTAATGTAGTCCATGGACTGATGAACATTCTTAAAAAAATTACTTTAAGATGAGGAGAGCACAAGATAAAGAATAGAGCCCTAGAAGAGCTAGCATTTAAGGGTCAGAGGCAGCAAAAAAAAATAGAGAATATATAAAGAAAATCAATAAATATCAGTTATCAAGCAGGTGAATGTGGTATTCAGAAACTGAAGAAGAGTTTTTGTGGTAAAGAAATCCATAACATCAAGTCCTGCAGTATGCTTTAGTAAGATAGACTATAAAATTTCAAGTCATATTTTGACCCCAAACCCCAAAAGATTTTAGCTCAACCTCCCATATGCTACCTTTATTCTTCATACATGAGCTCACTCCTTCCCTGTAAATTGAATTATGTGTCTAACTTCCTTCAGTAGATTTTGAGCCACTTGAAGGATGATACCTACCTAATTTTATTAATCTGTCTGTCTCTGGTATTAAGCACAGTGCCTGGAATATAACAGAGGGTGGGGTGAATGCATAATAAATGAACTATGTAGATTATATGACAATAAATGAACTTGTCTTGGAACATGGTTTTCTAAATGAAAAATAAATGGCATCATTATTCATGCATATCCTAACTCCCACACATCTGAATAAGTGAAAGGAGGATTCCAAAACTAGGGGGACATATGTCATGTACTATATTGGCTTTTTATTCTCACTTGTTCATCCTACTGGGCTTTAGGGGAAACATTTCCTAGTTGTAATTAGCTTCAGAAGTGTTCATTTAAAGATCATGAACCTGTTGAAAACTGGCATGTGAACAACTGATTTGAACTTGACAGACACTCCATCAAGAAACCTTTAATAGGTACACTCACCAGTGGCCTTTTAGACTCAAAAAAGGTAATATTTCCTCCCTTAGTGACAAAATTATACCCCAGGAATAGCTTGCTCTTTGGTGGTTTCTGTTCATTTCACCATTTTTCATGCCTTCTATAAGATTATGATATCCCTGTGGTCAGAAACCATGTCTTGTTCATCTTTGTATTCCCATTATCTATCACAGTAGCTGATAGTTAGCAAGTTCTTGGGAAATGTTCAATCAATTAATCACTAGCATTAAATTACTTATTATGTATGTGCATTCAATGCAAACATAAGACATAGTGCAATTATTAAATGTCAGGCTCAGTTTAGAACATTCCTTTCTCAATGGGATAGAAGTGAACAAAGTCACAAAGTTGTTCACTTCAACTTTCTGAAAAAAAAAGACATGTTCACTCAAATGCTTAAGAGGACTCATAGCAAGATGGAGGAAACAAACGAACTACCAGTAAGAACTTTTTTTAAAACATGGTGCAATATCTATGGAACAGTCTCAGAGGGTAACCTATAACTAATTTTCCCTGAGCAATAGCACCTGTTTAAGCAGCATCAGTCAAGGTATGAAGTTGCTAAAATAATTCAGATGGAAGTTGTTTTGTATATTGTATATGTGCATATCAATAGCTTTTGTTTTTTTCGTGCTGTGTAGTGTTCCATTGTATGGTTATACTGTGACTTCTTTATTCATTCTTTCATTGAAGGCTATTTGTGTTATTTCTGGGCTTTGGAGATGATAAGTAGAGAATCTATAAACACTTGTATAAAATAATTTGTGTGAACATACGTTTTTGTTTCTTCAGGTAAATGTATTGCAGTGGAAATCGGAGGTATATTATAAATGCATGTTCATCTTTACATAAGGTGTCAAACTGTTTTACTGAATGGTTGTACTATTTGTCATTCACACCAGCAATAAAAGAAAAGTCTAGTTTTCCTATGCCCTCACTAGCATTTGGTATTGTCATAATTTTTAATTTAACCATTCCAATATGTACTTAAAACTATCACATCATAGTTTTTATTTGTATTTTTCTAATAGCTAATGATGTTGAATGTATATTCATGTGCCCAAATGCCAGTCATATTTCCTCTTTTACATTTTTCGCCTATTTGTTATTTATTTCCTTACTGTAGTTTAGTGACATTTTAATACATATTCTAGACGCAAGATTTTTTTGTTTTGTATTTGACACATTTTCTGTAGCTTGCCTTTTTCTTATCTTACAGTGTCTTTCTCAGATCAAATGTTTCTAATTTTGACAAAGTCCAATTTATCATTTTTGTTTTTCTTTTAAGGACTGTGGTTGTCGTGTCGTGTGTACGAATGCTTTGCCAAACCTACAGTCATCAAAATTTTATCTTATGTTTTCTTTTAAATGTTTCATAATTTTATATTTTATATTTAGGTATATCATTTAATTTTATATAAAGTTTGAGGTTAATTAACTGCATAGGGCTGTCCAATTTCTCCAGTACCATTTGTTTAAAAGCATCCTTTCTCCATTGAAATGTTTTTGTACCTTTGTAAAAAATCAATTGGCATATTTCTGTGGATCTATTTTGAACACTTCATTTTGTTCCTTTGATCTATGTGTCTTTCCCTTAACCAATATCACACTGTCTTGGTTATGGTAGATTTACGGTAAGTCTTACAACAGAATAGTGTGCATCCTCCAACTGTATTCTTCATTTTAAAAGTATTTTGGCTTTTTTGCTTTTTTATCCTTCCATATAAAGTTATTGTCAGGAGCTCAGTTGAGTTAGAGAGATGAGTTGCCAGGTGTCCAAGTGGCTGATTACAACAAGACAAAATGATTGTAACAGCCCAGGTTAAATTACTTGCCAGTATATTATAAGCAAAAGGCTGAACCAGAGAAAGCCCTTAATTCTCCCTATTCTCTTTTTCCCCTTGGAATGGCATGCTGGTCAAAAGTCAGGTGAATCAGCACAGTCACATTAGTCAATATTCACTGTCCGATAGTCAGCATTTAAATTTTTGAGACTAAGTGAAGGAATCTATTCAGAGGATTCGTATAGAGACTAAAGGCCCAGAACACTTCCCCAGGGGACTCCGAAATTTAGAATTCGGGAAGATAAAAAGGAGTCAGCAAAAGAAACCAATAAATCGTCCATTAGGTAATAGGGAATCCAGACTATGGTGATGCCTGGAATTCAAAAAGAAAATATTTTTTCAGGGCAATGTGAGATCTCTGTATAATATTGCTGAGAAAATAAATACACTAAGAACAGTGAAGTGATCATAAAATTTGCCACTATAGAGGTCACTGATGACCTGACAAAACAGAATTAGTGGAGGAATAGAAGAAATAACCCACAGGTAGAAGATTTAAGAAAGAATGTGAGGTGAAAAAGCAGTGACAGAAGATTACAGACAACTCTCAAAAAGATTGTGAAATGAGAGAAATGATGAAATCTCTGGAAGGGGTTGTGAGCTGAAAGGAATGCTTTTGTTGATGTTATTGTTTTAAAAAGATTGAAATATAGAGCATGCTTATGCTTATATTAATGATGGTAATGATCAACACAACGGCAAAAATGTATAATACATTCATAATACATATAAATTGAAGAGAGGTGAAGAGAGAAAGAAAGAGAGAATATTGGCAAGAGGAAAAATAAGATATTTGAAAAGTCAAAAGAGGATGAATATTATTGCGCAATGTTGAAGGCAAACCTTTATGGGAACAGGGTAACTCCCTTCATTGTAGCTCACATGAGGAAAGGCAGACAAAATGGACACAGAAAGCAGAGAAAGTAGCTTGATAGGCTTGCTGCTGGATAAGACAGTTCTTGTCTAGAGGCTTCTGTTTTCTCAACAAAATATGAAATCAGGTTATTATCTCAGTGATGTGTTATAAGAGTTTTGAGGAGAAACAGTGTCAAAAAGTAGGCTTGGAGAGTAGGAAAATAAACTCACAAGGGAAATATAGCAAAATGGTCAGTCAATGGAGGATGTCCATTTGAATTGTGCACATATACTGCCCAACACGCTCTGCCCATGACTTTACATTTTTTACACAAACAAATGGGCTCATACTAAACACACTCTTTACAATTTACTTTTTCTTTTACTTACTATATTGTAGACATTTCTTTTTCTGAGACATTACATATAGATATACACATTCATTTATTAGAGACAATGTAATCATACTATAGAAGGCAGTTAAGGTGGGAGATATTTGAGAATGAAAGTGATTAATCAGAGGATGAAGATGAAGTTCATTTGGAAAGAACAAAATAAATCAATTGATTCAATAATTTAAGCATTCTTTCATTTCAGAAAATTATGTAATCCATGTATATTATTTGCCACTTGGCTACTAGTTGGCTTCTGAATATGAGATAATGGCTTTACATTAAGAAGAATCAGGAGTGAATGGGACCACATTGAAAGGAACTCTCAAAGTGAAGAGGATTAAAATCTTTCTACATGCTAGCTAATCCAATATTATTTAATTTTGAAAAGATTTTTTTTTCTTACTGAATAGACCCTCAGAATCTTTTCTTTCCCCTCTCAAAGTATGCCTCTTTTTCTTTTTTTATTTGTTTTTTGTTTTGTTTTGCTTGATTTCCAGGCGAGATGCAAGGAACACTCCAGTTGTGTTGAGGAAAAAGGTCCTTGAGTCAAGGATCTGAAATCTCACATCTGTTCCTTTTTTGTATAGTCATCCTTTTTTATGCTTAAACCTGCAGAGGAGCAGCACCTGTGGTGTGAAGTGATTCTGAACTGCCGGCTTGCTCAATTCCCTCCTGGCCTGTGTTTTACCCTGTTTAGCTTGGACTTTCACTTTTTCTCGATAAAGCTCCCTCTCTCCCTGCCCCCAAAGAATGTGACAGCTCATTCCTTATACTGAAAAGCTGGTTCTCTGTCCTTGTCTCTGTTATCTTTCTGTTCCTCTGTTCTTCTCTCCCTGTCTCTCCTATCACTAATGAACTTATCCTCTGTGACTGACAGGCAGAATAATTTAGCTCACCATAGTTAGCAGCACTGCCCTTCTTTTTACCGGAAAATAAAAAAGTCAATGTCTAAATATAGAATTGAAATTAGGAAGTATGGTTTTTATTTCTTGACTCACTCCATCACTTTCTTGCTGTGGGGACCGCAGGGAACTGCTTGACCTCTTAGTTTCCTTTGGTTCAATGAAGGCAATAATTCTTGCCTTGCCTTCCAGATGTAGGTGAATAATTAAGGGTCATAGAATCCTCTGAAATTTGAACATGAAGCTGCAAAGGCTAACGATTTGAAGTATTCATCTTAAGTTTTGAAGTAATTTACACAAGAAAACAAATACTGTAGTTTGGATGTAGAATATAAAACCATGAATGTTAACACAAGTTCATTTACAAATTCACAAGAAGATTCTTAAGTGGAGGCAAGAAGAAGAAGTATGTATACTTCTGCCTTTTTCCCATCTTCCACTTCTGGAGTTTGGTTTGTTTACTCTCAGACTCTCTCTCTGAACCCTCACCTTACCTATTGATTCGTGAGGACACCTGAAAAGAATCAGACTTTGAAACCTGTGAACCTTAGTTATACACCTACCTCTGCCACTTTCCAAGTGAGAACTAGAGCAAATGCCTTGTTACATACTGCCATTTCCATTACCTCAGCTTCTTTGTTTTGTATGATGTCAATAACTCTTACAACATAGATCTATCAATAAGAATTAGATACATGCATTTGTGCAAGTGCGGATTGATGCTACAACATCAAGGAGTTTCAAGGAATGTTTCTTCCCATCCACTTTTTGGAAAGGAGGTAGAAGCATATGTCATGTGGTGAAACTTCAGAGTCAGCTATTCTGGCGACTGTTAAGATTGCCCCCAAAAGCCACTTAAGAGCTACATAGTAGAGGCAGGGTTGGGGCCAGGCTTATTGCAGGTCTTGGGTGAATGTTCACCCTATAACATTCAATCATACAAGGAATGTTTGATACCAGGCCAAGTTCACTTATTCTGATATCCAAAGCAGTAACAACTATGTCCTAAACCAAGGTGAGCACTATATTTCATCTAAAATGTAAATATTCTCTTTGTTGAGCTCAAGAAACTGACAGTAAACTTGAGAATGCCTTGGGAAACATATACTCAAAGAAGTACAAAATTTCTGAGAAAGCTGCCTTTCCCAGAGAGAAAAAAAAAAAGCATAAAGGTAGACAATTTCCAAGACACCAAAGTCATAAACAATGAGGATGTGCACATTTTTGAAATTATTATTATTATTTTTTGTTTGTTTTTGTTTTTTTTGAGTTGGAGTCTCACTCTGTCGCCCATACTGGAGTGCAGTGGCCGCTCCTGGCCACCGCAGCCTCGACCTGCTGGGCTCCGGCGATCCCTCCGCCTCAGCCTTCCGAGTAGCCAGAATTACAGGCGTGCGCTACCACGCCCGGCTAATTTTTTTTGATTTTATTGTAGAGATGAGGTCTCGCCGGCCCAGGCGGGTCTCGAACCCGCGGGCTCAAGCAATCCACTCACCTCAGCCTCCCAAAGGCGCGGGATTACAGGCTGAGCCACCGAGCCTGGCTGAAATTATTTTTTGAGGTGTAACTTACATACAAAAAGTTGCACATATTTCATAGATAAAATTTGATGGGTTTAGAAATCACCACCACATTTATGTCATAAACGTCTCTATTTTTTCCAAAAGTTCCAATAATTTTAAAAATTGCTTTTTAAATTTCTCCATTGAACCATTGGTCCTTCAGAAACATGTTGCTTAGTTTCCATATGTTTATGTATTTTGTGTGGTTCCTCTTGTAATTGATTTCTAGTTTTATTCTATTGGGTCAGAAAAAAATACTTAACAAGTTTTCTGTTTATTAATGTGTTTGGACTTGTTATGTGGTCTAAAATATGGTCTATTTTGTACAATATTAAATGTGATTATAAAAAGTACATGTATTCTGTAGTAGTTGAGTGAAATATTCTGTAAGTATCATTATTTTAAAGAGATAATAATTTATCTTAGTTCACAAATAAAATAATAGAAATAAAGCCAAAAACACACAAAACATTTTACCCTTAAGACTCATTTCCTTTATATTTTGACTTAGTTGTCTCAATGTAAATATTTTTTATTACCTATATCTCATATTATCTATCTCTTTGCTATAAAAAATTGTTTTTGATAAATTTGTTTCTTGGACTTCATATTAGAGTGATGAGGGGATTGTACAATACGATTACAGTAATAGAGTAAGTTTGGTTTGTATAAGTACTTAATTTTGCCAGTGGGTTTTATCCTTTGAAAAGTTTTCTTTTGAACATTAGATTTTTTTTTCTTCATATTGAATGACACGTTAGTAGTTTTTTTTTTTTTTTTTGAGAATTGAGAACACAGTTTTTATTTAGTTAATGTCCATGGGCAATCCTTTGTTACGCCCTCTATTAGTGGTGCATATTTTTCTTTTCTACCTTCTCCCACACCAAGTGTTCCCTTCGTTCCACAACGAATCACCTGGAGAAAGAGGGGTCTTAGCACTGGTGTGGCTGAATGTATCCCCTCCAAATTAAGTGTTAAAGCTTAATATTAAGAGGTAGAACCTTTTGGAGGTGATTAGGCTATGAGGGTCCCTCCTTCATGAGTGAGATTAAGGTCCTTGCAGTATCTCCACAAAGAGATGAGACTAAAGGCACACCTCATTGTTCCAAAGGTGAGGTGGCTTTATTCTCATTTACACCCAGTCTGCATTGGCAAATTATTATATGCTACTTGGTGACATTTTGCCAGGTTCAAGTCAACTGCATAAATTTTAGAAGTGAGCAATCAATAGCAGTTGTCCACATAGCACTTGTTGGGGAACTTCTGTAGTCCAGGAATGAGCTAGGTACAGAAAAAGTTCTTGTAAGATGGCAGTTCTTGTAAAATGGGTTTGGTAGTGGTGAATTCTCTCAGCTTTTGTTTGTCTGGGCAAGACTTTATTTCTTCTTCATATTGAAAGAAAATGTTGCTGGATACAATATTTTAGGATGTCATTATTTGGGGGATTGGGACTGTGAAAATGTCATTTCACTCCCTCTTGGCCTGTATGAATTCGGCTGAGTTAGTTTCTTTATAAAGTTGTTTCTTTTCTGGGACTGATTTCAAGATCCTCTTCTTGTCCTTGACCTTTGGGAGTTTGGAGTAACATTTTATTGTGCTTGTTGTTGAGCAGAAGAGAGAAGGAGGCATTGTGAGTATTGAAGTCTTATTCTACTACCTCTGTGTTTATGTTTGTGAATGCAAGATTTGTGTCGATCTCATACATGAGCTGTGGATTATTGGTGGTGAAAAAGTTGATGTTGTATATTTGTTTGCGATTTTTTTTGTGTTTGGTGGTGGGAAGGCAAATTCACTTTGCTTCTATGCCACCATTTGCAAACAGGAATTCTGTTTTTTGGTTTGTTTCAATTTTTTTAAATAATACCATCCTAACAAGTGTGAAGTGAGATCTTATTGGGTTTCTTTGCTCATTTTTAATTGTTATTAGAGGGGTTTTTTGTTTTATTTTTGCTTGTGTGTGTGTGTGTGTGTGTGTGTGTGTGTGTGTGTTTGTGTGTGTGTTGAGGGGAAGGCAAAGTCAGATAGTTTCTATGCTACCATTTTAAAACAGAAATTCTGTGTTATTTTTGGTTTGTTTGTTTGTTTTAATATTTAAAATACTACCATCCTAACAAGTGTGTGAAGTGAGATCTTGTTGGGTTTCTTTACCTATTTTTAATTGCTATTAGGGTTTTTGTTTGTTTGTTTGTTTGTGTTTCTAACACAGTGAGGATATTGACCTTTTAACAGTGATATGATTGGTAAATATCTTCTCCCATTCTGTATGTTGCCTTTTAATTTTTTTACTGCTTTGTTGTACAGAAAATTTTTATGTTTAATGCAACCCATTTCCAAGGCGAATGACATGAAGCTCTTCCCCATATTACTGTCTAGGAAATGTGTTGCTCTATGTCTCTTATCTGCATTTTTAAGCCATTTTGAATTAACTTTTGTGTAGGGAATAAGAAAAGAGTGCAGTTTTTTAGTGTGGATATCTAAGTTTTTTCAGTACCATTTATTGAAAAGACTACCCTTTCTTCACTGTGTTATCTTGGCACCTTGTCAAAGATAATTTGCTTATTTAGGCATGACTTTATTTTTGGGCTGTCTATTTTGGGTCATTGAACTCTGTGTCTGCTATTATGCCAGTACTACAGTGTTTGGGTTACTATAGTGTGACAATATTAATTGAAATCAGGAAGTGTTATGCTTCCAGTTGTGTTCTTGGTCAAAATTGTGTTGGCTATTTGTTGTCTTTTGTGGTTCCATATGAATTTTACAACTGGTTTTTCTATTTTTGTAAAAAAAAAAAAAAACTCATGAGTGTTTTGACATAAATTTTATTGAATATATAGATCATGTGGGATAATATAAATATTTTATAATATTAATTGCTCTAATCCATGAACATGGGAGTCTTTTAATTTATTTGTGTCAAAGTTAATTAATTTTGTCAATGTTTTATAGCTTCCAATATACAAGTCTTTTACCTATTAGGTTCAGTTTATTCTTAAGTATTTCATGATTTTATGATTTTTGATGCTATTGAAATGTTAGTATACAGGGCTCAGGATGTTTAATTATCTCTCAATATAAAATCCAAATCTTTCAAGAGAACTGAGCCTTTGTAATGCTTTTCTATGCTTCAGATAAGAGACAGAGTATTCATAGTTATTACAGGTTACTATAGCAACAATTTCTAAACTAAACAAAGTCTGAAAATTTCCATTACTCTGGTCCAATGATAATGCTTATTTCAGTGGTATAAGTATTTGTGAATGTTTTCTTTATATGATTTTGGCATGAGAACATATAATACATATTTCTCTATTTTCCATAATACCATATGATGCTGAATATTGAAATTTCTCCAATTCTAATTAAAAAATTATTCTTTGAGAACATACTATAAAACTTATTATTAGATAATTTTTTTACGAAACATAGATATAAAACTGAATGGTTGTAAAATCTCAGTATTTCTTTGGTAACATATTTACATGACCAGAATTTAAAAAGATATAGCTAAAAATAAAAAATACTATATTAAGCCTAATAAAAATTTTAAAAGAAATTATTCAGAAGACGTAACAGGTTTGAATGTGGACATTTAATTGAAATATTCTGAAGATAAAAGTCAGGATTGGTCATAAAAAAAAAAAAGAAAACAAAACGAAACAAATCCTCAATGATTAGCCAGAACATATGCAATATTTCTGTTTTGCTGTTTGACTTACGGGGGGGGGGGGCAAAAAATGCAATTTATTTATAAAGAGTTGTGCATTTATTCTTACATATTTAAACTTAAGTCATATTCAAAGTACTCTCCATTTGATGCAATACACCTATTGAGACACTTTTTCCCTTGCTCAAAACAGATTTTGAGCTTGTTAATTTTGATGGCTTCTAGTGCTTCTACCATTTATTTTTTTACCTCATCCACATTGGCAAAACATTTTCCTTTGACTACATTTTTCATATGAGAAGACAAAACAAAATTTCTTGGGGTGAAAACGGGTGAATGGGAAAGGTGAGGCATGGGGATCATACTGTTTTTGGTCAAAAACGGCTGAACACTCAGGATGGTGTGGGCAGATGTGTTGTCATGGTTAAAGAACCAGTCACCTGTTTTGCACCACTTAGGACTTTTTGCCACAAATCATGATGCAGATTTCTCAAAACCTCCAGATAAAGACTTTGGTTGATCATTTGATCCAGAAGAACTAATTTCAAATGTACTACAAGGGGCCCACCCTCCAAAAGTGAATTCCCACATTGATCATATGATCTGCATAGAAATTATTCAACAAACTAAAAAATGTTAAATAATAATATAGAAAACAGTTTTTTTGTTCAAATTTAAAACTTTTCTTTACTTTAATGTAGTGTTTTCTGATATTTATATATAGTATTATATATCATGCATAATTATATATATGATAGTAGTCTACTACAGTAAAATGGATTTTGAATATATATATATATTATATTCATTAGCATTCACATAACTAATGTATTGAACTTTACCCAAAGAGTATCATGTATGCCATCACTAGTATCATTATTATTATTATTATTATTATCATTTAACCTGCCTCCTATTGTGGTCCATTTATGTATTTTCACATGTTTGGATTAGTACTAATACTTCTCTGGGTAAATATCATTCTATTCATATCTTTGAATGTGTGCTTGAATATGTCCTTCTTATTGGTTTCTACAAAAACAATAAGTTGTGTGCGTGTGTTCAAATATATATGTATACATATATATACATATATATGTATTTGGCAGATTGGTAAATATAAAAATATTAAGAATTTAAATTACCAAGTTACATACTGAATTGTGTGCCCACAAGATGTATATACTAAAGCCTTAACTCACAATGTGACTGTTTGAAGACAGAATTTTTAGGGAGGCAATTAAAATTAGATCATGTCACATAAGTGCTACTCTAATATTATAGAGTTAGTGTCCTTATAAAGAATAGAAAAAGACACCAGAGATGCATGTGAACACAAAAAAAGTCCGTGTGAGTAAATGTAGCTATGTTCTTTATAATATCTATATGAAAACTGTATACAATTGTGTATTTTATAGTTTCATTTTTATATCAAAAACTCTTCAATTGAGATGAAATTTAGTAATGGTTTAGTTCTATTATAACTTATCAACTTTCTCCTATAGATTAAACATTGTTACCTTTATTATGTCACAAATTGGAATGTATACTGAACTTAGTTTCTGCTCTATTGTTTTGTTGGTCTAACTAGCTTTTAAGTATTAACTTGCTTATTTAATTTAATCACTTAATATTTGCTTCCTCTATTTTTCTCTTTTTAAAATTGATATTTCTTTTCCTTTTACATTTAATCTTTATTTTTGAAGCAAACTATAATTGAATTTTCACTCAAATTTAGGGTAATTTGACCTATTGGAAAAAATGAAATGAAAATAGAGAAGAAAACTCTATTTTTGAAATTAAAGAAATGACCAAAAGCTTACACTCAAAACTGTAAAAAAGATTTGCCAAATGGAGTGAAAGGGAGACAAAAATTCAGATCATAATGAGAACCAAACTATAATCAGCTCAAATACAGATTTTTCTTTCTTTTTTTATTATAAAGATGTAGGGTACAATTCAGGGTTAGGAATACAAACGTTGATTATGCAGGTACCCTTGTTGATGAGGTGTGTCCTTCCCTCCGCTAGCATTTTCCCATTACTGCCAATCCTTTTCTTATATTATTAGGATAATTGTTCAAGGTCCACTTATGAATGAGAATATGGTACTCTGTTCTTGGTTTCAGTACAGAAAATTTAAAAGTTAGTGAGAAGGTACTGAAAGGATCATGCAGTAATCTTTTGATTGAATTAACGTGATTTAGTATTGAGTATGGACTGTAATATCACTGAGAGATAGCCCTATATGAATTATCACAGAGAGAGAAAGAAATTTTTGAAAAATTGTTTCCTGTGGCCTCTGATAATGACTTTTATACCTAATCCTGAATTGTAGCCCACATCTTTAAAATAAAAATATATATATATTTAAAAAAATTATTCGTGCAATTAATAACTTCCCGAAAGAGACAGTTCAAGCCCAATATCCCTACAGAATTTTCTAGAGCATCATCATCTCTGACTACTCTCCATTCTTGTCCCACAATGTATTGTATATAAGTCAGGTCTTGGAATTCTGTCACCATTCAATACCTTGTCAGTGATCACAGACATTTAGAAATTTCATGCATGAGAGTTCAGCAAAAACTGCCCAAAATGTTGCTGTTTTGATGTAGAGAACTGATATTTTCTATAGTGATAAGCCTACTGAAAGCAAAACATAGGAAATATAAAAATTACATTTCAAGGTAAGTGTCAGCATCAGATGACCTTCATTGTGAAGTTCCATAGAGTAATCCAGCTGAACTCCAACAGAAAAGTGCAGCATATTATTACCAATAGCTACTCACTCAGGATGATGGCTGACTACTGATCCTTTAAAAAAAAATAAGCTGGGCCGAATCTGATAATTGTAGATTAGGCATATAACTTTGATATCAGTAAGAGTAGATAAGGAAAATCTCTAAAGAGCACCTTGTTAAATTTAACTTTCAGGACCTGCTCTTTCCTTTTCTGAGTAAATCATGTCTAACACAAAAGAGCTCTTGAAACAAAGCAAAATAAAATTACAATCCAAAGCAATAGTCAATGAGTATGATGTCTGTAAAGCATAATACAAGTTATGAAAGTGTATTTTTAAAAGCTTTCAAAGAAATGCAGCAATTACAGTTGTTTTCATCTTTCTCTTGTTATTCACATAGTAAATCACTGTGAGAGGCAAAGTACTGCATTTTATCTTGAAACAATTAAAAATTTTAAAATGACCCAAAGTAGGAATATTTTTAAATTCTTAAAACAATAGCACTAGAAAGGTCCTCAAGCCACCTACAGACACAAAATTAGTGCCTAAAGTAGGGAAATAATTTGTCCATCATCATGTATTGCCATAGATAGTTCTTAATATCATACACCATTTACTCTATCTTGAGTATTTTTCAGGCACTGTGCTGAAGTACTTTAAAGTATATTATCTCATTGTTACCTCCATCATGCATACAAAATGAAGACTTCAAGGAGGCTAAATTTGCCCAAAGCAACATAGTTTTTTTTAAGATGTAGACTTGGAATTCAAAAATTGGGTTTTTATAATTTCAGGGACTCTTGATTTATCCATGATGATTTATTTCTTGTCTAAACCAGACTAATATCATTCCTTCTGTCATACTCTCCACTGTGCTACTACTAACTGATTTTAGTTCTTTTAAAAATCATGGAAAATAAATACAGGAACTATGTGCACACACGACAAAAAATTGCATACAGTATATGTGAAAAAAATAACACAAACCTATGGTATGAATTGAAAAAACTCAACCAATTCTCTTTTCTGGTTGTTAGATAGTTCTGTCAACAAAACAGCTTCTACCTCGTCTTTGAAGACACAGATTGTAGGTAGACCTTATAGTTATCTAAGTGGACTAACTGAAGAGAAGATGTAACCAGTTTGTTAAAAGAGGCTGAAAATGATTTTATACTGCCTGTTGAGACACTATGGACCACACCCTTAGCTTTCCAGTTACTATGCATTATAACAACACCTTGATCTTTGTAATTCAATAAAAAATGACATTTATAGCTTTGATTCGGGGTTAATAATTCTTGCATACATTGCCAATCGTTTTGCCTTTTTCTTTTCCCCTCTTACCCTTCTTCTATTCTGTAGCTACAGTGCTCTTTTAAAAATGCAAATCTGATCCTATCACTATCTTAAAAATGCTTCAATGGCTCCCATATATTATTTAGGGTAGAATTGAGGCTCCATGTTTTAGTTATACTACATTAAAAATCAATTCCACCAACAGTGTAGAAGCAGTCGCTGCATCCTCTCCAGAATCTGTTGATTTTTGTCTTATTAATGATGACCATTCTTACTGGAGTTAGGTGGTATCTCAATGTGGTTTTCACTTTCATTTCTCTGATGGATTAGTAAGGCTAGGCACTTTTTTTTTCACTGTCTTTTTTTTTTAATACAAAGATATGGGTTACAATTCAGGGTTAAGTATACAAACGTTGATTATGCAGGTACCTTTGTTGACGAGGTATGCCCATTTCTCCCCTAGCAGTTTCCCTCAACTGCCACTCCCACCCTCCCTTCCCTGACAGTTTCCCACTACTGACAATCCCTTTCTTTTAGTATTATAATAATCGTTCAAGATTCGCTTATGAGTGAAAGCGTATGGTACTCTGTTCTTTGTTTCTGTGATAGATCACTGAGTATGATTGACTCCAAATCCATCCAAGTGACTTCGAAGTCCGTGTGTTTGTCCTTCTTTTTGGCTGCATAATATTCCATTGTGTATATGTACCACATTTTTTATTCCAGTTCAGCTTCTATGGGCAGCATGGTTGGTTCCATGTTTTTGCTATTGTGAATAGAGCTGCAACAAGCATATGTGTGCATGCATCTTTTTTGTAGAATAATTTGAGTTCCTCCGGGTATATTCCCAATAGGGGAATTGTAGGTTCATATGGAAGGTTAATTTCTAGATCTTTCAGAAATCACCACACTGTCTTCCAAAGAGGTTGCACTAGTTTGTATTCCCATCAGCAGTGTAGAAGCATTCCTTTCTCTCCACATCCTCGCCAGCATCTGTTGTTTGTTTTATTAATGATGACCATTCTTACTGGGGTTAGGTGGTATCTCAATGTGGTTTTGATTTGCATTTCTGTGATGATGAGTGAGGCTGAGCACTTTTTCATGTGTCTGTTGGCTGCCCATTTATCTTCTTTTGAGAAGTGTCTATTCATGCCTTTTGCCCACTTTTTAATGGAACTGTTTGTGTTTTTTTTTTTTTTTTTTTCATTTCTGCACATTTGAGTTCTTTGTAGTAGATCCTGAATATTAGGTCTTTGTTAGGTATTCAGTTGGGAAATATTCTGTGTGCTGTCTCCCTGCTTTCTTTTTTTTTTCTTTTTTTTTTGAGTTGGAGTCTCACTCTGTCACCCAGATTGGAGTGCAGTGGCCGCTCCCGGCCACCGCAGCCTCGACCTGCTGGGCTCCGGCGATCCTTCCGCCTCAGCCTTCCGAGTAGCTGGAATTACAGGCATGCACTACCACGCCAGGCTGATTCTCCCTGCTTTCTTGATGGTTTATTTTGCTTTGCAGAAGCTTTTCAGTTTGATGAGGTCCCATTTGTCTATCATATCTCTTATAGCATGGGCTTTTTGGGTTTTGTTCAGGAATTGGTTGCTTATTCTGATTTCAGTAAGGGTGTCTCCTGCGTTTTCTAAGATTCTTAAAGTTTGAGGTTTTACATTTAGGTCTTTGATACAGTTAGAGTTGATTTTTGTGTATGGTGATAGGTAGGGATACTGTTTCATTCTTCTGCACGTGGCCAGCCAGTTTTCCCACCACCATTTACTGAATAGGGTCTCCTCTCCCCAGTCATTGTTGGTGGAGGCTTTGTCAAGGATAAGTTGGTTGAGAAACTGAAATTTTTCCTCCTGGAATCTCTATCCTGTTCCATTTGTCTATATGCCTGTTCTTGTACCAATACAAAGTTGTCTGATTATTGTATCGTTATAATAAAGTATAAAGTCTTGAAATGTGATACAGCCCACTTTGTTTCTTTTGCTAAGGGTTGTTTTGGTTATTCATGTTTTTTTGTATCCATATGAATTTCTGTATTGTTGTTTCCAGGACTGAGAAGAGTAATTTTGGTTATTTAATCAGTATCACTTTGCCTTTGGTAGGATGGACATCTTAACAATGTTGATTCATCCAATCCAATGCAACTAGTTCAACCTCTATGGAAAATAGTGTGGTGATTTTTAAAAGAAATAGAAATTGACCTTCTGTATGATCTAGCAATCCCTCTTTGGGGAATATAACCAAAGGAACTTAAATCACTCTACGAAATAGATATCTGCACACACATGTTTACGGCAGCACTATTCACAATAGCAAAAATATGGAACCAACCATGTTGCCCATCAAAACCAGACTGGACTTTAAAAGTTTTACATATCCATGATGAAATATTATGCAGCCATGAAGAAGAAAGAATTATGGATTTTACAGCAACTTGGATGGATTTGGAGTTTATAATACTCTATCATCTATCACAGAAACAATGGACTGAGTACCATATATTCCCATTAGTAAGTGTACTCTGAACATCTGCAATAATATTATAAGAAGGGATTAGCAGTAGCTGGAAACTGCCTGGAGAGGGACAAGAGGGGGCTATAACATCAGTAAGGGCAACTGATGTCAAACTAGAAGTGTGAACCAAAGGGAGGCCCTAACAACCTGTATGATGACCACTTGTATACTTAATACTGAATTGTACCCCACATCTTTAAAAAAATCAACTCCAAACTTAGAAGCTTAATAGCATATTTGTTATATATAGTATGGTTGTATGCATTGCCCTGGCAATTCTTCTGTTGGTCCAACCAGGGCTCACTCATATGGCTGCATTCACCTTGTGGATAAACTTGAGGCTGATCTTATCTGAAGACTGGGATCACCTGACTTTATCCCTTGTGGTTCATAATTCTTAAGGAAACTAGACCTTGAGCTGAGTCATACCCAGTGCCAATAGGGCCTGTTTGTAAACTAAATGAGAAGAGATATAATTACAAAGGCACAGACTATTTTTTTTCTTTTTAAAATTTCTTTATTAAAGATGTGGGGTACAATTCAGGGTTAGGTACACAAATATTCACTATGCAGGTACCCTTGTTGATGAAGCATGTTCCCCCCTCCCTTGGCAGTTTCCAACTACTGCCAATTTCTTTCTTATAGTATTATGATGATTGTTCAAGATCTGCTTATGAGTGAGAACATATGGTATTCTGTTCTTTGTTTCTGTGATAGATCACTGAGTGTGACAGACTCTAAATCTATCCAAGTTGCTGCAAAGTCCATATTTGTCCTTCTTTATGCTGTATAATATTCCTTTGTTTACGTACCACATTTTTTTATCCAGTTCAGTTTCATTGGGCAGCACGGTTGGTTCCATGTTTTTGCTATTGTGAGCACAGACTATTAAATAAGATAGTGGTTCTGAAATAACTTGACTATACTTCACATTCATAAGTTGGGATTGAGCAACAATAGGTTAATGGTCCACATTTCTAGTTTCTTGCTCAGTGAATTTGGTAGGGTCAGAAGTTTGCATGGCTAACAAGTGAGTGATTCTGCTGGTTTAGAGACAATACTTTAAGAACAACTACGACACGAAGGCTCCATGAGTGAGTGTGACACTGTGAAATTTCAGATTCCTGAACAACAGCAGTAGAAGTGCCTAACTTTGGCACACATTGTTCTAGCTGAAACAGAGGGCCTCAAATATAATATTTTGGACATTTTCTCCACTATAATTTACATATGTGCTTCTAGTTATATATTTATCATTCTAAAGATATGAGATAAAAATCAGGATTCGATATACAGGTGGTCATTTTACAGGTAAAGTTTGGGCCTTTCTTTGGTCCCCACTTTGCCTGGATTGAGATCAGGTACAGTTACTGATGTTGTGTCATCCCTCCCACCCCAGGTAGTATCCCCCTACTGCCAATCCCATTCTTCAACTATTAGGGTAAATATTCAGTGTCTACTTATGAGTGAGAACATATGACACTCTGTTCTTTGTTTCTGTGAGAGATCACTAAGCATGATAGACACTAAATCCATCCAAGCTGCTGTGATGTCCATATGTTTGTCCTTCTTTATGGCTGCTTAATATCCCATCGTGTATGTGTACCACATTTTTTTTTATCCAATCCAGTTTCAATGGGCAACACAGTAGGTTCCATGCTTCTAACATCTATCCTGATGTTTAATAGGTGAATAGGAGATATTTGTTAAAATGTGCAACATGCTATATCTACCTTAATAAGAATTCTGCTATTTCTTATAACATGCAATCCTTATAAGAGAGAGTACATTAGAAAAAAGAAAAGGGAAATGATGCTGATTGGTCATAGCAAGGAAAGTAATTTGCAAGTGGTATATGTGTGTGTACACGTTACTCTGCCCACATGTATTGGATGACTCTGAAGGATTTGGTAAGATAAGAGCTTCAGGGAACCACTCTGTTAATACACATGCAAGCCAGGAACTTGCCTGAGAGCTTGGAAACTGCCCCCCTGAACCAGTAATTTATGCTACTATAGGTATTGACTATAGCATGTGTTTGCTTCTACTTTTGCCTAAACTCATCCCATTACAGAAGTATGTCATTCTCTTTTTTATTTGCTGGACTCATTTTGTCATGAAAAGTCATAAACCAAATTAGTTTCAAATGCCAATAAGTCTTAAAAGTATTTCATTTCAGCAAGAATTTTCCCCCCGATCTTAAGCATCAAATACTGTACTTTGAAATAACTAGCTTTTTAGATATGTGCTGAATATAGGGTCCCTTCCCTGGGCTCTTGGACTTTATTGATCAGGATTTGGTAGATCGTGGTATTGAAAAATTAATTAAATAATCACAGGCTGAAAGAGCAACTATACATTATATATGTAATACCTGGTGATATCATGGGTGTGAGCAGGTAGGGTTTATTATAATTCAATGTGCACCTTTGCCAACTATCAGGGCAATTAAACGCATCTGGAAACTCTTTCCCCAAGATTTGGAGCTTCAAATTCAACTAACTTGCTCTTTAATATTCACACCCACACCAATGCATGATAGGTAAGGAAATGCATAATGTTTGTTCAATTTCCCTGGGAAGAACTGTTTCTACCTTAATTATTCTTTATTTCTCTTCTACAATTTGACACACATTATTCATTATGAGTTTAATTGGGGATACTTATTAATTGGCAACTCAATTTTTGTCATCTCTGACTTACAGAAAACCTATTATTCTATAAAATGGGTTTGAAGATAAAGTAGCACATCGTAACTGTGCCAATTTTCTGTCACTAATTTACAATATCCTGAAAGTAAAACACATTCTTATTTTAATTTTATTTAAGACAGTTGGTATTATTATTTCAATATTAGTGTTGTGACCAGATGATTTCTTTCAGCTGTCATTTTAAAAATGTATAAGACTAAATTAAAAGTTGCAAAGACTTTGGGGATGATAATTAGATAATCATATTGTGAGATGTGATTAAAAACATTAATCATAACAAATTTTCATCAGCATTTTTGCCAGATATATTGTTAATTTTTTTTTTTTGAGTTGGAGTCTCACTCTGTTGCCCAGACTGGAGTGCAGTGGCCGCTCCCGGCCACCGCAGCCTCGACCTGCTGGGCTCCGGCGATCCTTCCGCCTCAGCCTTCCAAGTAACCGGAACTACAGGCGCGTGCTACCACGCCTGGTTAATTTTTTATTTATTGTAGAGATGAGGTCCCGCCAGGTTGCCCAGGCGGGTCTCGAACCCGTGGGCTCAGGCAATCCGCTCACCTCAGCCTCCCAAAGGCGCGGGATTACAGGCTGAGCCACCGAGCCCGGCTCAGATATATTATGAATAACACACTCTAATTCCAGAATGGCAATATCACCTTGACTGCATTATTTTCTACAAATACGATTTCATTTAAAACTATGTAACTGTAAGCATATATGGTAAAAACATAATTCCTGTTAAATATCATCATTAAAAAGAAATAGTTGGAAGGTTTGAAATCTTAAAAAATTTTCCAAATGACAAGTTTGAAGTTCCCAGTAGAAAGCTGGCCCCCTACTCAAAAAGTTACCAAGTCTTTTTTTTTAATAAAGTGAAATCTATTTTGTTACTTTTGCCCAGACATATCTTTATTTTAAAATATTTTACCAAATAATACATGAATTTGTTAACTATGTCTTGATTAGAAGAAAAAAAGAAAAAAATGATAAAAACTTAGCTGACAAATATTTTTGATCCTCATAAAGGAACTTATTATATATCTTTCACTGACAAAAATGTAATAGCAATGATATAGTGGGAAGAACTCAGATTTCAGGGCAGAAAGTTCTGAACTCACTTCTTTGTTCTTATACATAAATGTGTGGTATTAGACAGTTGCCTTATGGCTGAACCTTGGTACTTCCATCTGTAATATGATGGTATCTTGTTTGTCATAGGTATGTTATGAAAATTACACCTAGTTTGGGGCATGGCAAACAAGCACTAAATTACTGTAAACTGTTATTTTTTTTTTTTTTTTTTAATCATCCTAAC
>NW_007079952.1:0-756 GCF_000164805.1 Carlito syrichta | reverse complement strand
TGTTTTGTTTTGTTTTGTTTTGTTTTGTTTGAAGCAGGAGAGTCTCACTCTGTCACCCAGGCTGGAGAAGAGTGGCATGATCATGACTGACTCACTGCAGCCTCCAACTCCGGGTTCAAGCAAACCTTCTGCTTCAGCCCTCTGAGTAACTGATACTACAGGCATGTGCCACCATGTCTGGCTAAGTTTTTAGCCACCATGTCTGGCTAAGTTTTTACGCAGGTGATCTTGCCTCTACCTCCCAAAGTGCTGGGATTACAGGCATGAGCTACTACACCCAGTCCCTATGGATATTTTTACACGCGAACAAGAGGTTATTCAAAATCACACGATAAACATGTCATATCTTCCTAAAGCTTCAACTTACTTGGAAACTAAATTTCTTTTTTTTCCTTTAATTTGGAGTCGCCCAGGCTGTAGTGCAGTGGCACACTCACAGTTACTACAGACTCGGCCTGCTGGGCTTAAGCAATCCTTCCACCTCAGCCTTCCAAATAACTGGAAATACACAAAAGAGGCTTTTGCTGAATGTCTTGTGGCTCAGAGAATTCAGAAGTTGTTAGTGAAACGTCAGATCCACAACTGTGTTTAGGTGAGTATGAGTCCACATTTATACCAACTGCATGGCATAGAAATTTCTGAAAAATTGATTTTAAAAAAGAAGTCCTGAACTGAATCCCCTGAAGCACTTGATAGAAACTATTTCACAACTTGAGGTACATGTGACTGACTAGCACACTCACACAAACATAAATC
>NW_007079951.1:0-830 GCF_000164805.1 Carlito syrichta | reverse complement strand
AGGTTTCTGGTGGGTGGGGAAAGCCCCTCCCACATCTGACTTTGTGTATAAAAGTCCCTTTGTAATTCCCAATATCACACATCACTTCTGCACTAGACTGGAGTCCAGTCTCTTTCATTCTCTATCTCTCTCTTTTTTCCCCCAAAGCCGATGCTGTCTCCACCTTTGGGGTACCCTGAACACGACTGGAGCTGGTCTCCAGCAGCTAGCAAGTTAACTTAACTAGCTAGCTACTGACATATACTGCTGGCTTGCCTGTTGAATTAACTACCTAGCTACATAGCTCATCAGCTGGCTAGTGAGCTGACTTAATTAGTTGACTTAATTAGCAAGACAGCTGACTAGCCAGCTGACTTAACTAGCTAGCTACATAGCTAGACAGCTGCAAAGCTAGATGAATTAACTAGCGTACTTAAGTAACTAGCCAGCTGTCTGGCCAGCTGAATTAACTAGCTTGGTACCTAGCTATCTATCTGCCTAGCCAGCTGACTTAACTAGTTGACTTAACCAGCTAGCAAGCTGGCACAACTAGCAGACCTAACTAGTTACCCAGCTAGCTACACAGCTAAATTAACTAGCTCTCTACCTAGGTAGCTAGCAAGCTAGTCAGTTGACTTATGTAGTTGAGTTAATTAGCTAGACTGCTGGCTCTCCAAATGACTTAACAAGCTCACTACCTAGCTAACGATCTGACTAGCCAGCTGATTTAACTAGTTGACTTAAATAGTTGGCCTGTTTGCCAGACAGCTGAATTAACTAGCCAGATGACTAGCCAGCTAACAAGTAACAAGCTACCTAGCTAGCCAGCTGGATATTCAGCTGACTTAACT
>NW_007079950.1:0-758 GCF_000164805.1 Carlito syrichta | reverse complement strand
TGGGTGACAGTGACTCCAACTCAAAAAAAAAAAAAAAAATACACAAAAAAAAATACACACACACACAGACACACACACACAGACACAGACACACACACACCACCCCTAATTCTTGGCCACTGGATGCCACACTTGCCTCTGAGTGTCAGCCCCCTTTCCAATCTGTGAAAGGTGAATAATAAATTCTACTTCTTTCTACTTTCTCACTTGGTTGCAATCTTGCATTATTCCCACAGCACCAGCCCACCTCGCCTCAGCTGACCCTTTTAAGACACAGTGTAATCAAGGTGCCAAAAGCCAATTACAAAGAGAAAAGCAACTTTTCACTACCCACTGAGGGACACACTAGTGCTCCTCAATGAGATTAACAGCTGATTTCTCATTAGAAATTACATATTTAAAGAACTGAAAGAAAAACTATTAATCAAGAACTTCTATATTCAAGAAAATTATCCTTCAAAAATAAGGAGAAATTAAGTCATTCTCAGATAAACAACTGAGGGAACTGGTTGCTACTGAAATTTCCCTATAAGAAATGCTGTAAGAAAAGTGCTTCACAAAGCCATATAAAGAAATAGAGTTGTGGTAAAAATGTATTTTGATTTGTTATTCTTCTTTTTCCCCTATGTAGTTAAAAGAAAAATGCATAAAATAATATAAATCTTTTAATGGGCACACAATGTATAAAAGTATAAGTTATGACAATAACAAAATAAAGAGGTAGGAACAAAGCTATATAAGAGCAAGTACAAGTACTT
>NW_007079949.1:0-967 GCF_000164805.1 Carlito syrichta | reverse complement strand
CCCATGGGCTCAGGCAATCCACTCACCTCAGCCTCCCAAGGCGCGGGATTACAGGCTGAGCCACCAAGTCCAGCTGCTTTATTTATTTATTTATTTATTGAGTCAGAGTCTCACTCTGTCACCCAGGCGCCCAGGTTGGAGTGCAGTGGCATGCTAATCATGGCCACTGCAGCCTTGACCTGCGGGGCTCAGGTGATCCTTCCACCTCAGCCTTCCAAGTAGCTGGAACTACAGGTGTGCGTCACTACACCTGGCTAATTTTTCTTGATTTATTGTAGAGGTGAGGTCTCACCAAGTTGCCCAGGCTGGTCTCAAACTCCTGGACTCAGACAATCCTCTCGCCTAGGCCTCCCAAAGTGTTAGGATTATAGGTGTGAGCGTATCCTCACTCAAAATGCATCTGGATTGTGTTGGAAGTTTAAGGTTGTTGCTAAGTCTAGTACGGTGACATTTGGCGACAATACTAAGAACATCGATGCGGTTTCTTCAATGACGACCGAGGGGAGTTCTCACTCCAAGCAATGAGTTCACTCCAGAAACAGGCCACCTATTGGATCCTCCTGTTTCACATGAGGTTCGAGTAACTAGTTCCTTGCAAACAATATGAAAGGACAAAAGTTTCAAGGTTTGGAATCACCATGGCAACGCCCCAGATTTCCTGCTGTGGCCAGGTCTCAGCGTGGTAGGAATTGCTCATGCCATTTCTCTGAAATTGGCCAAAGCCTCAAGACGCACAGCGTTGCCCACTTGGTGTTCAGAATGTGAATTTTTGTGGTTGCAGCACAAAGTTTCCTGTTATGTGGGTGTAGTGGGTTAACAGTGGTTCACAAAGAATATATCCAAGGCCTAACCCCCAGAACACATGAAAGTCATGCTAGCCGGGCTCGGTGGCTCAACCTGTAATCCTGCACCTTGGGAGGCTGAGGTGAGTGAATTGCCTGAGCCCGCGGGTTCGAGACCCGCCTGG
>NW_007079948.1:68901-69311 GCF_000164805.1 Carlito syrichta | reverse complement strand
GACCTGGGGTGACGGCGGAGCCTGCGCCCAGAGGCGAGGGTCCGGCGGCGACCCGGCGGCGAGCCCAGCGGGGGCCCGGGAAGCCACCCGGAGTCCGCCTAGCCCGGCGAGTCGCCAGGCTCTCCGCCCTCCCCCCGCCAGCCCCCCTCGCCCGGGAAAGTCACGGGAACTGGCCTGACACTGCATACTTTGAAGCCATCTGGTTTTTTTTAAACTTAAAAAAATCCTGAAACTCTGAACAGAGCCTCTCCAGTCGCGTTAAAGAGGCAAAGGAGGCTGTTTTGTCCCACGGAGAGCGTGCCCACCCCGCCGTGATGCCTCCGCTCCTCTGCGGCCCTGCAGGCCCCGGGAAGGCATGTGTGGGACCCCTTGGACGGTGGCCGAAGCAGGCGGGGGCCAGCGGGGGTGGG
>NW_007079948.1:64691-68428 GCF_000164805.1 Carlito syrichta | reverse complement strand
CGGAGGGGCTGCCTGGGTGTGGAGGGTGCCAGGCTCTGCCTGGTCTGGGGCAGTCCAGTGGGGCAGGCCAGGCCTGAGCCAAGGCTGGTTGCCTGCGGAGTGAGTGGGCCCAGGCGGGAGGAGCCAGCCTGTGCCACGGTCCCTGGGTGGCACTAGAACCTGGGTGGGAGGTCAGGCTGTCTGCCCCGCCTGGCCTGCGCTGTCCGGGAGTGGGGACAGGATGGTGTCATCAGGTCCTCCGCTGGCACCTAGATGCCAGGAGCCCGGGGTCCTGGAGGGCCCAGATCCACCCTGCCTGGGGAGTCACAACAAATGCTACGTCCTGTGGACGCATCTGCAGCAACTGGGACCTGCGTCGCCCTGTGTAGGTGACCAGCCCCCTGAGAGTCCTCCGGAAGGGTGGCGGCCTGTGCCTGGCATTGGTTCGGAGACTGACGTGTGGCCCAAGCTGGGCCTACAACCACCTGCTCAGGGATTGTGAGCAGGAAAGATGCCCTTGTCCTCTGCTGTGTGGTGCCACTGGATGGAGCCTGGCTGTGATGCTGGGGACCCTCCTGTCACCGTCAGCTGGGGTAGCGAGAGGCTGTCTGAGAGTGGAGCAGCCCGGGGCAAGGCAGGTGAATCTGGGAGGGCGATGAGGCCTCCTGGAGCCCTTGGATCCGTCAGGCCCGAAGCAGGCAAGATCCACTCCTGACTTCTCAGGGCCAAGGCTCGATAGCTCCCTTCTCTGCTTGGGGCCCTTGGCAATGGCTTCTGTCGTCTGCAGCCAGGTAGAGTCCTGACTCCTCCAATCTGCTGGAACCCACATCTGAGGCCCAGGGGAGGGGCAGGCAGGCAGCCGGAGGTCCTGCCCAAGGTCCTGCCTGGGGGAGGCGGCTCTGAGTCCTGCCCTCCGCCCCAGCGGGGACATGTCCTGCTGCAATCTGGGGACCTGTGGCTGGGGATTAAACAGTCTCCCACATCACACCTTCAGAGAAGGGGACTGGTTTGGATCTGTGGGCTAGCCCTCACGGAGTGGGGCGGGTGTGGAGCACGCCAAGTGCCTCTCAGGGGCCCCACGCCTGCTGTCCATGCGGGCAGTGAGCTGCGTGGCATGCCCAACCTGCACCCAGAGGGCCCCGGGGTGCCCAGCTGCTCTCCACGGCTGGCCCAGGCCTGCTTTCTGGGAATCCCCGGGCCCACAGGCCAGCGGGTGACCCACGTGCCAGCAGCAGCCCCAGACGTGGCTCTCCCCTGCACTCCTTCCGAGCTCCTCATGGTTGGGGGGTCTGCTCCCGGACCAGCTTCTCTTCCAGCAACCTGGAGATCTGCTACCCCTCACCCCTGGCACACACAGGCCCGTGGCTGTCCTCAGCCTCTTGGCCTCAAGCAATCCTCCTTCCTCGGCCTCCTGAGTAGTTGGGACTACAGGCACGTGCCACCATGCCCGGCTAATTTTTTACTTTTTGGAGAGACGGGGTCTTGCTATGCTGCCAGGCCAGTTCAGACAGCTTCTGCATGTTGCCTATGTCTCTGAAGCCCAGAATGCACTGGAACATTCATACCCCTCCCATGGCACGCACTCTCCCTTGTGGCTCCCCTGGTGCAGAGGGCATGTCAATGGCCCGCAAAGCCCGCAGGACTGGGGACGCCGCCTCCTGCTTGGCTCACGGGCTGGTGCTCACCCTATGGGGACCACGTGCCACTGGAAAGGCAGAAGCCCAGGGCCCAGAGCATCAGGAGCTGGGATGACGCGGGAGGGAGGAGGGTGGAGATGCCAGTGCAGCCGGGCAGCTGCAGGCCAGGGATGGGCTGGCTCTATGGGCAGGCTGCCCCAACACCCTGCATCTTCCTCCTCCCTCAGATGGAGACAACAGGCCCCCGGATGCTGCTGGGGCTGCTGGGGAAGCACCTTTGGGGACATTTTTCTTGTTTTGTTTTGGTTTTTTTTGAGTTGGAGTCTCACTCTGTCGCCCAGACTGGAGTGCAGTGGCACGCTCACGGCCACCGCAGTCTCGACCTCTTGGGCTCAAGCGATTCTTCCGCCTCAGCCTTCCAAGTAGCTGGAACTACAGGCTACCCTGCCCAGCTTATTTTTTGACTTATTGTAGAGATGAGTTCTCACCAAGTTGCCCAGGCAGATCTCGAACCTCTGGATTCAGGCAATCCTCTTGCCTCAGCCTCCCAAAGTGCTGGGATGACAGACTTGAGCCACCACACCCTATGGGGACACCTTTCTAGAGAGAAATTTGGCAATCTGTGTCAACGACCTTGAGATGTCTGTGATGTGACACAACTTTATGAGGATGACAGTGTGAACAACAGAGCAAAAAAGTGCTTGAGGAGTTCATCCAGCGCTGCTCAAAGCCAGCAACACTGAAGAGAGCCAGTGCCCATCAGTGGGCGACAGGTGCACGGAGCGTGGCTCGTGCCCACCAGGGAGTGCACACAGCTCTGAGCCCCAGATGCCTGCACAGCCTACGTGACGAGGCAGAAAGTAAGGCCAGGCCCAGGGACTTATGTCTGGAATCCCAGTACTTTGGGAGGCCGAGAAAGGAGGATTTCTTGGACCCAGGAGTTTGAGACCAGCCTGGGCAGCATAGCAAGACCTCTTCTTTACAAACAGTACATTCGTTAGCCAGGTGTGGTGATGCACCTCTGGTCCCAGCTACCTGGAAGGCTGAGGCGGGAGGATCACTTAAGTCCAGGAGGTGGAGGCTGTGGTGAACCATGACGGCGCCACTGCACTCCAGCCTGGGCGACACAGTGAGACCTAGTTCTAAAATAGAATTTTTTTTCTCAAGGGCCTTTGATCAGGAGAGAAGGCTTCTTGTCCTCGGTGCCCCTGAAGCAGAGGCTGGCTCTCCTGTACTTGCTGGAAGTGGCTGACGGCAGGCCCGTCACCAGGGTCCCAGGGGAGCTGTGAGGCCGGGGGGGCTGTGGAGGCACCTGCAGGCTCTAACACCTGGAGCCCCTCCAGGCTCTCTGTGGGCATCGCGCCCACTACCTCCCCACCCAGCACTCACTGGGGCTCCCCGCCCGCCCATCTGCTGAGCTGGGGTCTTGGCCCTCTTGGCAAGCCGGGGTAGGGAGGACGGGGGCTCTGTGTCCTCCAGGGCTCTCTGCCAGCCATTCATGTCACGGTCTCGGTCTGTGGAGTGAAGTGAGGGGGACCTTCTCTTGGGTCTGTGGTCGCTGGGGAGAAAAGCAACGGAAAACACGCGGACATCGACCCCAGCCCTCGGCCGGCAGCCCCAGGCCACAGGTGGACTCGCAGGGGAGCCCTGATGGCAGGGGCTGTGGGCCTGGGAGGGACGCAGCCGCCCTGCCTTTGTGCCCACCTGCCCCAGTCACGCAGGAGGCTGCAGGGACCACCCACGCTTGGCTGGAGTCCTGATGTCACGAGACTTCATGCTGCATGTCCCCACACCCGCTATGTGAATGCGGCCGGGGTGTGACCCTGGGTGCCCCCTTCTGTCGGAGGAAGCCCCTGCCTTTTGTGGCAGGGGCACCTCAGTGGCGCTGGGTGCCAGACCCCGAGGTCTTCCCTGGGCACAGCCTGCCTGTCTCCTCCTGCCTGCTCCTCCCTGCTTCTGTCCTCACTCCATGTCCAGCCGGAAGTCCGTGCGGGCTGACCTTGGCTCTGTTCACGGGGCGGGAACTCACCTGAAAGTGGCCTAAGCAAGCTGGGTGTGGTGGCTCATGCCTGTCATCCCACTTTGGGAGGCGGAGGTGAGAGGATTGCCTGAGCCCAGGGG
>NW_007079948.1:56404-64432 GCF_000164805.1 Carlito syrichta | reverse complement strand
TCCCCGGGGGGGGGGGGAAGATGCTGGGTGCCCAGCGTCCACTGAGCTCGAAGAGTTTCTCTGGACCTTGCTGGGCTCCAGTGGGAGATGCAGAGGCCGAGAACATCCCTGACAGCACTTGGGGGCGGCCACAACCTTCCTCGTGGCCTCCTCCCACCCAGGGAGAGGATTCCTTCGTCCCTGGAGTCCTTCCCAGACTCTTGGGGTCCTGAGGGTTGTGACAAACCAACCTCCACTCTCACCCTGGACGGCTCACAGGCTAGAGGCGGTCACAGACGCTCGACGTGTTGCAGGGTGCCGCAGAAATCGGGGAGAGGGTGCCGGGCAGCCACCTGGACCTGGAGTAGAGGCAGTGTGAGCTGTTGGTAGACAGCTGGGAGAAAAGACCCCAGCTCAGGAGGGAAGGCGACTTGTCCTTGGCACCCCTGCCGCAGGGGCTGGCTCTCCCGTCCTTCCCGCGAAGTGGCCCGTGGCAGGACCGACTCAGGCCCCAGGGGGAGCTGTGAGGCTGGGGGCTGGGGAGGCACCGGAAGGCCCTGACACCTGGAGCCCGCCAAGCCCTTGAAGGTGTGGGTCACGCAACTGAAAAATGCAGAGGCTAGAGTCCGGTAGGGCTGGGCCTAGCCACCCAGCCAGGGAGGACTTGTCTCTTGATCTCTCAGCTCTGCCTTTCTCTGTTGGTTTAGGCTAGGTTTCCCTACCCAGTGGCCCCGGTAGCACCAGGCTTACAGCCTATGATTCAGTGACCCCAGTGGGCAGGGAGCATCCTTCCCCCAGGTCCCATGGAAATTCTGGGATTTCCTAGACTGTCCAGGAAACTGTGCATCCCCCTCGAGTCATCTGGCAGCAGGCTCACCGGGAAGGGCATCTCTAAGCATACTCTGGGGTACTTGTACCAGATCATGGGTGATGAGATGTAAAATCCTTTTGTCCACCAGACAAGCCGGTTCTGCCCAGCAGGGAGGGGGACATCTGGACAGGCAGGGCCAGGCAGAAGAGAGATGTGGGGGCCGGCCTGGGTGGAAGTGGGCCTCGGGTGGGGCCGGGGGAAGACCAGGAGCTGGTGTGGGGCTCACAGGCAGGGCCGGACTGGGGGACAGGCTCGGGGGCACCCGGCGATGTCCTTGGCAGGAGTGGCCCGGTGGCTTGTGTTTGGGTGATCTCTGGGGCAGTCGGAGGCCGGTGGGTGGGCTTCGGGCCGGCCTGGGGCAGGAGGAAAGGAGGGGAGGAGCGAGCCCCGGAAGGAGCACCCACAGCAGGCCCCGTGGACCCCACCCCAGGCGCCAGGAGAGCTGGGGTTGTGGGATACCGGCCGGCAGGCTGTGGTGGGCCGCCGTAGGGCCCTGCTGGGGCTGCAGCGCTGTGGACAGCCACCCTGCAAGGGAGGGGCCGTGGGCGGTTGGAGACATGTCTGGAGCGGGGATGGGGGCTGTGCTGGGGTCAGAGCTGACGGGAACCCAGTGTGAAGAGGTGGGGGCTGGGGTGGCAAGAACGGTCAGAGGCTCCTGCGCCCGGGCAACCCCTTCCTCTCCTGGAGCCTGGGTTTCCGGTCTGTGAAATGGGCCTGAGCCAGCCCAGCGGCAGGGCCGTTGTGAGGGCAGGCAAGGGGCTCTGCAGACCGGGTAGGAGCTCAGTGGAGAAGCAGAGGGTGGGGCAGGGCAGAGGCCCAGCGTCTGAGCGCCTTGGGAGGAAGGGCGGCTGCTCCTGGTCTCCCAGGAGCTGAACCGGGGGTGGGGCTGGAGCCCGAGAAGGGTGCTCGCACACTGCCAAGGACAGCGCCCCGCCACCCAATCGGCTGCCTTTGCGCCTTTGTTGTTTCTTTCCTAAAACACAGCTGGGAGTAAATGGTCCCGGCCCCGGGGCGGTGCCAGCCAGATGGCCCTTCGGTCCCCTCCCAGCTGCAAGGGATTTAGGGGTGCCTCTCGCCATCCGCGAGCGGTGTGCTGCTTGTTTTCAGAGGCCAGTGAGTCCAGCTGGGGTGGGGCTCAGGACTCCCAGGCCCCGTGGAGCAATCTGCCCACTGGATGGACGGCAGCAGCCCAAGGCTTGGCACCTCCGCAGGGGTTGCCTGGCAGTCAGGGCTGCACTCCCAAGCGTGCTTTGGGCCCAACACACCAGGGGCACCCACGCCCACCTTAGTTGGGCATGCTTCAGAGGGGCCAGCATGTCCCAGGCAGTCGTGTGTGTGTGTGCGTGCGGGGTGCATATGTGTGCGTGTGCACATGTGTGAGCTTGGGTGTGTGCCCCATGTGTGTTTGTGTGCCTCTGTGCACATGTGTGTGTGCGCGAGCATGCACGTGTGTGCGTGTGTGTGTGCATTTGTGCACAGAGAAGGAGCTATAGACTGAGATGGGTACAAGGCCTCAAGGACTGTGCACAGCACGTGAGCCGAGTGGCCGGCACCAGAAGCCACTGCTTCTCTCCAAGGCCCCTGCCTCTGCTCAGCAGGGATGGTACCTGTGCCCCAGCTGGCTCCTGCCACCCCTGCCCCTGCTGCCCCCACAGAGAAGTCTTCCCTGACCCCGTTAAGAGCAGCTGCTGAATTCCTCCTTATGCCTGCTGAAGATCGCTGGCCCATGCTTCTCAGTGCCCTATGGGCCGGGCCCAGCTCAGCCTCAGCCAAGCTTTACCCAGTCTCCAGCTCCCCGTGGGAGGCTCCAGGTGCACGAGGGCAGCCTTGGTGGCCTGCCTGCTGGCGCCTTGATCGGGGGGGCCTGGGCAGAGGCCGCTGGTGCTCCCTCAGGCCCGAGAGGATGATGCACGTCCCTGACTGCACAGTCTCAGTCCTCTCCTCCCAGGATAAGATGCTCACCTCAGGCCAGGGCTGGCAGCCAATCCCAGCAGCCCTTCCACAGAGACTCTGTTTCCTCACCATGGACTCCTGGATGCGGCCTCCATGCCCAGAGCTGCTCTTGGCTGGGCACAGCGCTGCACCCAGCCTGCTGGGCTAGTGTTTGGGCTCCTGCTCTGCCTCTGAGGCCCTTGACTGCTAGCCCTTTCCAGGTGTCAGTTGTCTCCTATGTGAAATGGGAGTGATACGCTCTAAATCAATGAATTGTGTGGATTAAGTAAGAGAAGGGACAAGAACGTTCACGAACTTGTATAATAAATTCAGACATTTTTCAAAAAGCAGAAACCAAGCAAACATATTCTTCTGATTACCATAAGAACATGGTTTTTAAAACAAATTTCCTTGAATATAAAAACAAAATCCTTCTAACTCACCCTAAAGCAGAAGGGGACATAGAATTGAAGTTGTGTAAGAACAAACAGGGTGCATGCAAAGTGGTATTCAGAGGAACATTCGTAGCCTAAAAAAAGTCTTTTAAAAATATGAAAGAAGACTTGCAAGCAGGGCTGTTTTCCCCTCTTCTGTTCTGTTCAGTGCTGCATCCCAGGCCTAGCACCTGGGAGGCACAGAAGCTGAGAGGGGGGCAGAGTAGAGCCAGCTCTGAGGCCGGAAGGAGGAGGAGGGGCTGCTGGAAACCCAGACCAGGCAAGTGGCAGCATAGCTGATGCTGGCTGGACAGCATGAATTGAGAAGACCTCCCCTGCAGACGGACCCAGCGCTTCTGCGTCAGGTCAGCACCTGGTCTGCTGCCTGAACCAGGGACTGGTGAAGAGGGACACTGGTCACAGCCATGCCAGGACAGCAGAAGCAACCCGGGACCGTCCCCCACAAGGCAGCTCAGGGCCGCTATTCACGTGAAACCCCAGAGAAAGCAGGGGCAGGGGTGGGTGATGCAGGTGTGTGTGAAACCCTGAATTAACAGAGGTGACCAGAGAGCTTCTAAAATTGAGCCCGATCTTGGTGGAATGGGGCACAAAAGTCAAATTGCACTTCATTGTAGGAAAAACAACGCATGCCATCTCAGCCTCCCAATGTGCTGGGATTACAGGTGTTAGTCACTGCGCCCTGCCAGAAGCCTGTCCTTATAAGGATGAGAGGAAGAGGAAGAGGAAGAAGACAAGGGGAAAGGGAAGGGGAGGAAGAAGGAGGAGGGGGAGGAGGACTATCTTTGATACCAGTGGAGGTTCCTGCAGGACGCAAATGGTGTCCTCCAACCAGGTTCTTTGAGGTTTTTGTGACAGGCCCATGAAGGCATGGACAGGGAAGCTGTGGGCAGTCCTTTGGTGTTTGGGGCTTGAAGGGGAAGGGGAAGGAGATGTTTCCGGAACTCTGAGGCTGGAAGGGCTGTGGGGATGTTGTCTGAGAGAAGCCATGACCCTACCAGAAGGATGTCATTCTCCTCCTTCCGTCCAGTCTTCTGCTGAATACCTGCTCTTGGCTGAACCCCAGTGGAAGTCAGAGGAAGAGAGCCTTGGGGGCGGTCTTCACCTGCTTCCCGGGGCACAGACGAGGGTGGAGAGGGGTCTGGAAGAGCAAACGAGATTGCCAAGGGTCCACCCCTTCTGCCCTCAGTGCCTGGTTCATTCAGGTAAGACTTCACGTCCCCACCGTGGGGCCTAGCAATTCCTGACAGCTGCGGTAGGGCTTGGCCGACTTTTTCCAGAAAGACGCTGATGGCACACAGGTAAGTCGACTGTTGGAACTCAGCTCCGCTGCTGTAGCCCCAAGCAATCTGTGCACAAAGGAGTGTGGCTGTGTCCCAATAAAACTTTATTTTAAAAAAACAGATGGCAGAAATAAACATATGAGAAAACGCTCAGCGTCACTAATCACCAGAGGAACGCCAATCAAAACCACAGTGAGACATCGCCTCACACCAGTCAGGATGGCTAATACTTGAAAGTTAAAAAACAGATGTTGGCGACATTGCAGGGAACAGGGAACACTCATACACTGCTGGTGGGAACGGAAGCTAGGTCAGCTCCTGCAGAAACCAGTGTGGGGATTTCTCAGAAAACTAGAAACAGATTTACCACTCGACCCAGTAATCCCACTACTAGGAATATATCCAAAGGAACACAGATTGTCCTACCAGAATGACACTTGTGCTTATATGTTTATTGCATCTCTGTTCACAAAAGCAAAAACACGGAACTAACTTAGGTGTCCATCAATGGTGGACTGAGTAAAAAAATGTGGCACAGGCTGGGTGTGGTGGCTCAAGCCTGTCATCCCAGCACTTTGGGAGGTCGAGGTGAAGGGATTGCTTGAGCCCACTGGTTCGAGAACAGCCTGGGCAACTTGGCGAGACCTCGTCTCTAAAATAAATCACAAAAAATTAGCTGGAGGTGGTAGTAGGCACCAGTAGTGCCGGTGACTTGGAAGGCTAAGGTGGAAGGATTGCCCGAGCCCAGCAGGTCGAGGCTGTGGTGGCCGTCAGCATGCCCCTGCACCCCGGCCTGGGCGATAGAGGGAGACTCCAACTAAAAAAACAATGTGGTACACCACGGACTACCACACAGCCACAAAAAGACAAAGTCATGTCCTTTGCAACAACATGTCCTTTGCAGCTGGAGGCCATCATTCTAAGTATCGCAGAACCAGAAAACCGAATACCGCCTGTTCTCACTTATGAGTGAGAGCTCAACACTGGGTACACGCGGACACGAGGGTGGGAACAACAGACACTGAGGATTCCGGGGAGAGAGGCAGGGTTAAGGGCTGAAAACCCACTCACTGGGTCCCATGTCCACCACCCGGGAGACAGACCCAAACCTCCCCGTCACGCAGTGTGCCCCGTCCAAACTTGCACGCGAGCCCCTTGAATCTAAAATAATTTTAAAACGCCAAGTGGCAGAGCAGACAGGTGTGTGGCTGCCCTTTGCTGAACCCTGCGCTAGTGCCATGGTGGGTGGAGTCGGCTCCTCTGCTCAGTCTCATGGGAGCCTGGCCCAGAGCCTCCACCGCACTTTCCACGCGGAAGCCGGAAGGAGTGGCGCTGGGGCAGCAGGAGGACCACTGATCGGAACTTGGTGGCCCACGTCTGTGCTTTGGCCAGAGACCCGGGCAGGATGGAATAGGACATTTGGGGATGGGGTGGTCTGGGTGAAAGTCGTGTGGAAGGGGCGCTGGAAATGGGCGCAGCGTGCGAACACGCACCAGAAAGGCAGCCACAGGGAGGAAGGTTCCTAACACCCGTCTCCCTGAGCCCGGGCTGGGAGTTGCGGCACGTCGGCTGTGATCCTGCAGATGGAGCACCACCCCCCGCCGTCCAGCAAGTCCGGCAGGACAGTAAGGGGCGTCCGGGCCAGTGACTGTGGACTGGCTGAAATGTCGCCTCCTTGGCCAGCTGCACTGGGCTCTGCCCTCCCTCCCCTCAGCCCTGCCCCGCCCCCTCCGTGTTCCCAGGGCTCCTGACCTTCTGACTGTCTCCCGCGGCAGTCCCGATGCCAGTGTTTGGCTTTCCTGTGCCAGGGCAGACCCTCGTTCTGTCCAGTGACAGTGTCCCAGTTCTGCCAAAGTGCTACAGCTGTTTCCAAACTCAGACGATCTCTGAACTCGACACGGCACCAAGCAGCTGGCAGATGACCCTGGCCTGTGGACGGGGTCACATTTTTGAAAAGTGATGCTTTAGGGTCGAATACCATTCCCCGGCTGTGGTTGCTACAGCAGGGAGTGCCCCAGCCACTTGCTGTCCTGATGCTGTGGCCTCCACAGGCGCCCGCCTCTTCTTCCACCAGCCATCCTTGGAGTGACCACGATGCCATGGCAGGCCCGACGTTCTGTGTCCTGTTTCTCCCTGGCAAGAAGGTGTGATCTGCATGTTCTTTTTTTTTTGAGTTGGAGTCTCACTCTGTCCCCCAGGTTGGAGGGCAGTGGCATGCTCCCGGGCACCGCAGCCTCGACCTGCTGTGCTCCGGCGATCCTTCCGCCCCAGCCTTCCGAGTAGCCGGAACTACAGGCACAGATCTGTGTGTTCTTCGAGTGTGTGAGCAGCCAGGTCCCAGAGGCCATGGGAGAATCTGTGCCCTGGGACGCATTCAAGAATGGGGAGCTGCGGAGAGTGATTTTGTTTTTTGAGTTGGAGTCTCACTCTGTTGTCCAGACTGGAGTGCAGTGGCCGCTCCCGGTCACCGCAGCCTTGACCTGCCGGGCTCCAGTAATCCTTCCACCTCAGTCTTCCAAGTAGCTGGAACTACTGGTGCGCGCTACCACGCCCGGCTAATTTTTATCTGATTTCTTGTAGAGATGAGGTCTCGTCAAGTTGCCCAGGCGGGTCTCGAACTCGCGGGCTCAGGCAATCCACACACCTCAGCCTCCCAAAGCGCAGGATTACAGGCTGAGCCACTGAGCCCGGCTGAGAGTGATTTTCCTTAAAGCTTTATTAAGGTCTAACAGATATACAAGCATTGCACATGTTTAATGTAAACACCCTGGTGAGTTTGAGCACATGCACATACCTGGGACACCATCACAACCAAGGTACTAAACATATCCACTACCTCTGAAACTTTTCCTGGTGTTCTTTACATGTGTTTTTTTTTTTCTTTTCTGAGTCAGAGTCCCACTCTGTCACCCAGGCTGAAGTGCAGTGGCGCACTCATGGCCACCACAACCTTGGCCTGCTAGGCTCCGGCAATCCTTCCACCTTAGCCTTCCAAACTAGCTGGGTGTGGTAGCACGTACCTGTAGCTCCAGCTACTTGGAAGGCTGAGGCGGAAGGATCCCAGAGCCCAGCAAGCCAATGCTGGGGTGGCTGTGAGCGTGCCACTGCACTCCAGCCCAGGTGACAGAGTGAGACTCTGACTCAAAAAAAAAAAAAGGAAAATCACTGATTGAAAGACTCAGGTCAGAGTTGCACACACAGCTTACAGCCATGCAGAGCAAATCATCCACAGAGAAGCAGCTGGGCACTTTCCTCGAGCCCTTCCTACTAAGAGACAGTAAGCCGGCCACCCCCATGCCCACAAGGGAAGCTTGCACCAGTCGAATACATTCAGTCCCAGGGTCCCCTCTGTGGGAAGCACGGGTCCTTGCTGGCTCCTGGGTCCCCTCCCAGTCCCTGAGATCCCCCTTCAGGGCACCCTCTTCTTCCAGCTTCTTTGGGGCAGTGAGCCCTCGCCCCCTGCATCCCATCATGAAAACACACCCGGGCTGAGCTGGATTCAGCAGGCCAG
>NW_007079948.1:54312-56384 GCF_000164805.1 Carlito syrichta | reverse complement strand
AAAAAAAAAGAAGAGCATTCAATTTGTATGGAGTTAGGATCATCATAAACAGATCATTTGGGAAGGAGGCCCCAGCCTTCTGCTTTGAGTGTCCGAAAAGATGGTGGATTGGCATACCCCCCCCCCCCCCCCGGCATCATGTGGGGTTCCTCTGGCCGGGGCACCAGGGCCTGGGGGCACAGGACTGAGCTGTCCAGGTGTGGGCTCTGCACAGGGGGAGCCTGCTGGCCTTAGGGGCATAGGTACAGGGTGTCATGGTGGGAGACGCTCTCCGACGCCTCTGTGACGCTGGCCCCCTTTTGCGTTTCAGACCCAGAGCGGCCGTCTCAGACGCCTCAGACTCGGCGGGCGTGCCGTTAGGATGGAGTCCCGGTTCTGTTTTCACTGAATTCCTTTTCACGGCTATCTTCTGTTTACGGGAAATGAATCCAGTTGTATATTGGACTCAGTGATGTAATATTGCATTTTAAGTGTTTATTTAAATGAAAACAGGGAGAGACGCTGAGAAAAATTCAGGGGCTGAGTCAGCGTGGCAAGAGCTGGCCACAGGCAGGCTCGGCGGGCTTGGGCCTTGGAGGGACCTCACGCCGGCTGCCCTCCTCCCCCGCCCTGGCACTGGTGTCCTGGGGCGGCCCTGACGAGCCGCTGCGGGCGAGTGACTGGAGCCACACGGGCTCTCCCTGCCTGTTCTGGAGGCCGCAGCCAAAGTCAAGGTGTCAGAGGCCCCCAGAGGCTCCTCCCTGCCTCATCCACCTCCGTGACGCCCCCCTCCCCTCTCCATGTCCCTCCGCCCCTGCCTGTCTCAAGGACACAGCCTGCTGCTGTGAGGGCCCCCCCCCATGACCCAGGATGGCCTAACCTTGAGCCCCCGTGCTGGCCACGCCTGGAAGGACTCCAGAATTCCCTCAGATCCCATGCGTCTTCACTGCAGGGCGGGGCACCATTCGGCCTGAAGCCGGTTGTTCTGGCTTCCAGAGACCTCTGCCTCAACACCTCTCCCCCTTCCCCTCCCCCTCACTTAAGTGCCCCCACCTCTCCCCTCTCCCCCTCTCTCCCTCAGTGCCTCTCTTCCTCCCCCCTCCCCCCCAGCCCCAGTTAAGGTTTCTTTGAAGTTACTTACTGGGGTCATAGATAGGAGATAAGAGGCAGCCACCTTTTGTTCACTCTCAGGCTGGGAATACTTGCCATGGCCTCCTCTGGGGGCTGTGGCAGCATGGACAGACCACAGGGGGTCTCCATATCAGGGCGACTCAGGGTGGAGCCTGGAGCGGCAGGACCGGCTGCTGAGTGTGTCTGCGCCCATCCCGGGCTGGTCCATCACCTTTTAGTCATTTAGGATGCAGGAAAGCGGAATTTGGTCTGTTTGAAGAGACTTCTGAAAGGTCTCTCTTCTCCATTTTAGATAAAACGCCAAAAAAAAAACTCAGTGGAGACTGATCTGTTTAAATAACGTTTTCATTTGATATTTTTAAGGGAAGGCACAACTTGCTGCAGCCACTTAAAGCAAAGCAAACATCAGCAAGGAAGACATTCCCCAAGTACGGGAAGAGGGCCTTTTTCAGAGGGATCCCAGGGAGCAGCCCGTCCTCCCATGTTTCTCTCCCCAGAGTGGCAGCGTCCTGGGGCCGGGAGTGGCTGGGAGCGCCCTGGAGCTGCTCTGGTGACCAGGGAAGCGTCCTGAGCTCAGGGCCCAAACCCATCCCTGCCAGAATTTCAAAGAGCAACACAGAGGCTAGTTTAAAACTTGGAATGCAGAGTCCCTGAAACGGAGAAGGCCCAGTCTGGAACCATCAGGCGGAGCCTGGGCTGGGCCAAGACCCGCCCTCCTGCGGGGGAACCTAGGTCTGGCCTCCTCCTCTCCAGGAGGAAGAAAAGCGACTTTGTTCAGCGAGTCCCAGCACCTGGTCCTCTCAGCGGCGAGTCCACAGCCCAGGCAGGGGCCTTCAAGAGAAGGCACCGGAAAGGCTGCCTCTGGGGTGGGGACGCTGCCAGGAACAGACAGGAGCAGTCGGCCAGCCTGGGGTGGGGAGGCGGCAGGAGTTGGCATCCTGGGGGGGGGGGGGGGGGGGGGC
>NW_007079948.1:46391-54035 GCF_000164805.1 Carlito syrichta | reverse complement strand
GGGCGCTGATCTGTAGTGGCCGCCCCCACCCCAGCCCCGGTGGTCACCTCCCCCCACACCCGTATTATCGTAACAGCCAAAGGAGGGTCCTAGACAGGCTGGCACCACTCTACTGAGACTCCCACAGCGCCCTTCGCCACTCTGCGTGCCGGGTCCTTCTTTGTGAGGACAGAGCTGTGGTCATCGTGACCAGCATGTCCTCTATGCCCCAGCCCTCCCTCTCTGTCTCATGTCCCCGTTTGCCTCCCCAGCCAGCTACTTCCTGGGCCGGGCTCGGGACCCTTTCGTGCCCCCACCGCAGCTCTGTTTTCCTTCCCAGCTGGGTGCAGACAGCCGGAGGCCCCACTGTCCACTAATGACTTCCAGATGCGGCCTGGAGCCTAGCTGAGCCGCCGGCCAGGCAGGGGCGAGGGGGGCAGGGCTGGAGACACAGGGCCACGTGGGAGGAAAAAGAAGTTATAGGAGGTCCACGTGGTCTGGACACAGCCCCCCACGAGCGGGACCCAGGTGTGTGCACATCTCCTGTTCCCTGTGACCCTGGTGGATCCTGCCCTGCCAGCACCCCTGCCTCTAGCCCCGGGCCTCACCCTCCCTGCCTTTCTCCGGCCATGCCCTCCAGGTGAGCACTGGCCTCCGCCCTCCCTGAGCCCTGGTCCGGGGATCCCTGCGTTTGCATCCTCCTGCCCGCATGTCCTGCTGGCAAGGCGCCTTCCCTGGCTTTCTCCCTGGCCCAGGGCTCTGGTGGCCCATTTGGCCCAGGCCGGGGCCTTCACAGGCTCATGAGTGGGCCCCTTGCCCTTCCAGTGTGAGAGGCCAGCCCCTTCGAACCAGGAGGGAAGACTGTTCCCCAAAGGAAGATCGGACTGGCCTTCACCTCGTCATCGAGCGGATGCAGGAACGCGTCTGCGGTGATTTCCTGGAGGGCGGCCCTTCCTCTCTCTGTTGCTCTAGAGGAAACCCCTGTGGGACGGATTCGAGGATACCGATCTGCACGGTTTTGTTCATGGGCGAGGAGCCGGGAGAACGGGAACCCCAGGGTGCCCACCCCAGAAAGAAGGGCAGAGAGAAAAGATATTGCTTGAGTGGCTGCCACAGACCCCATTTTGATCCTAAAACGTATGTGGAAATAAGGCAACACAAAGAGGACAAAGTTGGCGAACTCACACTCTGCGAAACCAAGATCAGTATCAAGCTACCGTAGCCAGGACTGCAGCGCTGGTGAAGATGGACCCACAACCCACAGAAAGAACAGAGCCCAGAAAGGGACCCGCACATCTGTGGTCCCTTGATTTTCAACAAAGGCTCCAGTGTAAGTCAACAAGAGAGAAAGATCTCAGAGCAGTAGCAACTCGAGATCCATATAAAACAACGAACCTTGAGCCCTTCCCTCACACCATACAGTCAAATTATTTTGAAATGAATCACAGATTTAAATGAGAAAGATATTCCTGACCCGCCTGGGCAACTTGGCAAGACCTCATCTCTACAATAAATAAAAAAATTAGCCAGGTGTGGTAGTGCATGCCTGTAGTTCCAGCTACTTGAAAGGCTGAGGCAGAAGGATCGCTGGAGCCCAGCAGGTCGAGGCTGTGGTGGCCAGGAGTGGCCACTGCACTCCAGTCTGGGCGACAGAGTGAGACTCCAACTAAAATAAATAAATAAATAAATAAATAATAAATAAATGAGAGAGATAAAACAGTAAAGCTTCAAGAAGAAAGCGATAAAATCTTTTCAGGTCTCCAAGTGAAGAATGATTTCTTAAACTGAATCTAAAAAGCAATATTCATAAGAATGTATGAAAATAAGCATAATCATTAGAGAGCAAATGATGGACCTGACTCCAATAAAGCAGAAAACGTGTACTTATCAGCAAATAGCCCCAAGAAAGGAAGGGAGTCACAGACTGGGAGAAAATATCTGTCGAACAGATCTCCTATAAAAGACGAGTATCTAGAATATGCAAAGGACGCCACTACACATCAGAAAGCAAAGGGTAAAACAAAAGAAAAAGGAAAGAATTCATTAATTGTCAGGAAAATACAAATTGAAGTCGCAATGGGTTGTCACCGTATACCCACCAGCATGGCTAAACTTAGGAGCCTGACAATACGAAGTGTTGACGGAGTCGTGGGGCAACTAGAGCACTCATGCAGGGCTGATGTTTGGAAAACTGTTTTGCACTTTCTTGCAAGCATCCAGGTGCTCCATGATCCAGCAGTCTTACGCTAGGCATTTACCCAAGAGAGATGAAACCCTACGTTCACGCAAACTGGAATAAGAGTGTTTATGCTGTGTGATTCAACTTATGTGAAGTCCAAGGGCTGTCACCACTGATTTGTCGTGGTAGGAATCAGAGCAGTGGGTCCCTAGGGGGATGCAGGTATGGATTGACTGGGTTGGGCTTGAAGGAGCTTTTGGGGTGATGGAAACGTTCCTTGTGCTAAATCTGGGTGGAGATTACATGGCATAGATAAACACTCACCACCTGGGCACTTACGAGGCGTGTGTTTTACTGCATGTAAACTGCATCTCAGTGAGAAAAATAAATAAATCAAGAGCAGAGGCTAGCGATAGCACCCCGTGTGCTCTTTGTGGTAAGTTCCGTGTTTTTCAGCACGGCCCGACCCTTGCAGAGTGGCTGTGCCTGCACCAAGTGGGACCACGCTCACGCATGTGTGTGTGTGCACACTTGTGCATGTGTGCTCAGGCACGACACGGGGTCTCTTTCTTGGCCAGCAACGTGCTTTCAGCTTTTTGGATGAGGGCCTGCAAATGGCCGTGGGCCGGTTCGGCCCACTCTGGTCGGTGGCGTCTGTGTCTCCCTCCACTGTCTGGCCCTGGGGTCGGTTCGCCCAGACCCTGGCACCTCTGGGAGAGCACAGAATGGGGCCGCCTCACGTGTGCTGCGGGAAGCACCAGGCCGTCTTGCTCCTCCTCCCTGGTGCGGACCCCTGTGGCCAGCCTGTCCCCACAAGGGGCACAGGGCAGCCTCCCCGTGGCCGCTCCCACCACTGCCCTGAATCCAGGCTCCTGCCCTGCCTCCGGCCCCTCCCCCTCTCCAGGGCCCTGACTGCTCCTCCTCTCCGGGGTCCCTCTGGCCCCCTCCCTCCCTCTGAGACCCCTGCCCCCAGGATCCTCCTTCCCTGGGATCTGTTGGCCCTGCTCTGAGAGGACTGGATGGTGCCACCAGGGCTGGCCACCCCCTCTGGTCATCCGCTCCCTGGTCAGGCCCTTGGTGGGCCTGTCCCCACCCCCCAGAGCGGCGGGACAGTGGTGGGTGCCTTGGGCCGCGCTGGGCCGCTGCTGGGAGGGTCTCCCATCCCGAGGCCAGCGTGCTTGCCCGTCACGTGGGATCCCAGACCGCAGCCCAACAGCCCTGTCCCCGTGTCCCCGCGGCCGTGGGCGTCACGAGCCCCGTGCAGGACGCCAGAGATAAGTCAGAGGCTGGCTGGGCCGGGAGAAGGCTGTGCAGCCCGGCGGGAGGAAATGACCCGCGCTGTGTCAGAGCCTCGTAAACAAGCATGACTTCAAGCTCGTCCCGCACACGCCCCTCTGAGGTCAGGCTGACCCCTCCCATCCCCTGGGCCCGCGGCACATGGGCCTGACACCATAGGGTGGGGGGGCTTGCCTGCATGAGGGCCGCAGGGACATGGGCCACTCAGACAGACATGCCGGTCCTACCGTGGGAGCCGTGGATGGGTGGTGCAGACGCCTCTGTGTGCTGGGCCTAGACCTGAGCACTGGGGATATGGGGCGGCCCAAGCCCCTGCGGTCTCAGGACTTGGGGGGAGCACGGGCTTGTGGATGCTTTGTCACAGCACTAAGTGGCCAGCCAGGAGCATCATGGAGGTGGTCCAAAGCTCCCGGGCGCCCAGCAGAAGGAGGGACTTCCTCCGTGTTGGGTTAGAGGAAGCTTCTGGAAGGAAGAAAGTTTTCCACTTGTCTTGAAGGAGCTTGCCCAAGAAAGAGAAAGCAGGGGCTCCATGTCGGGGAAGGCCAGAGAGTGGGCGCCCTGCCACGCCATGGCTCCATCCAGAGGAGCCGAGCACTGCTGCACCATGTCCCCAGGGAGCAGGGGTGGCAGGTGGCCCCCTCCACCGCGGGTACCCTGAGGCCACACGGCCTGACAGCCAGGGGGGCTGGCCTCATGCCACCTCACTCTATGTGCCCGGCCCTGCCCCCTTGGACGCCCGCCCCCACGTCTGTGATTTCCAAGTTGCTCTCACCCTGGCTGCAAACCCCAGGCCAGGCGCTCCGGCGCCTCTCGGGTTTCCTGGGGGTGTGAAGGGGGAGGTGAGGGCAGGGCCCACAGCCCCTCCTGCCGCCACCCCCTCCCACCCTTACTGGTCCTGTGCCTGGCTACAGCCGAGTGGCCGGGAGAGTGGCTGCCCTGTGCCGGAGGGAGGCTATGGCTTGGAGCTGGGGAGGCTGCAGCGTGACCAGCTCCCAGAGGCAGGGTCACTCTGTGGCCTGTGGAGCTGGCAGGAGCTGCAGGGATGGTGGCCACCTGGGAAGGGTGGCCCTTGGCTGCAGGGGGAGCTGCTGGCCCAGCCACACGTGGCTCTGTGGGACTGCAGGTCACGAGTGGCCAGACCGCCCCGCAACAAGCCGGAGATTCAGACTTAGGCAAACGCCTTTTGAGGATGAAGGGGAGCAACCCGTCCAACACATTGAAATGCTCCGTGGGGACCAGTGGCCGGTGTGGCCTGCAGTGGCCATCTGCACCCGCTGAGCCTGGAGACGGGCAGGGACTGCCTGTAGGAGGCACAGCTGGAGAGCCCACCTGGGATTCCGGTCTGGGTGTTCTCTGCTCCCCTGCCCCGTCCAGCTGCCCCCCACCCTTGGAAGCTCGACAGCGGCGCTAGCCTGGCTGGTGAGCGCCCCACTGTCCTGCGCCGTACATGGTATAGAGGACCTCATGGAGTCCCGCGCCCAGTGAACAACTGATGGAGCAGGCCCGAGGCCTTGGAAGAGAGGAAGCAGCGTGGTCGGACAGGAGACAGTGCCAAGACCTCCTGCCAGGAGCACCTCCCACCCCGCCAGGGGTAGGCTGCCTACCAGGAGCGTCCCCCAGCCAGGCTCCTGCGTGGGCAGGACTGTGGCATGAGGGGGCCTGCAGGCTGGAGGCTTGAGCCTGGCCAGTGTCAGGGGCTTTGGGGAGCCCAGGTCGGCTCTGGATGGGGCTGTCAGGGAGCAGGGGACGTGGGTGACCCTCAAGACACTCACCCAGGAGGTGGGATGAGCGGAGAACCCCGGCACTGTCCCTGGTGGAGTAGCATTGCCGGGAGCCCCAAGGGACTGTGTGGCGTGTACGTGGCGTGCGCGTGTCCTCTGTCTGGCTCTGCACGCTGCGCACGGCCTGGCCGGCCACTCTTCTGTCCTGCGAGGTTACTGGTTCCATTGGGAACACCCAGCAGCCGGCCCCTGCCGGTGTTCTCACTGCAGGCCCAGAGGCTGCATGTTTTCCTGTCCTGTGGGCTCAGCTCGCCCCTCCTCCGGTTTCCAGGAGGGGGACGTCAGGACGGCCCCTGCCGGCAGACAGCCGGGTGTCCTTGGACCGCAGCCCCCTCCCCGTGCTCACACCCCGCGGCGTCCCTTCCTCTGGAGCACAAGGGGGCCGTGCCTGGTGCTGACCTACAGAGCGAGTGAGCAGAGACGTGGGCCAGCTTGGGTCCCGAGCCTTGGGGAGGCCGGGTAGCCTCCAGTGGGCCCCTTTGACAGCTGTCATGCCAGCGATGGAGAAGCAGGGCTCTCTGCTGGAAAGACCCCAGAAAGGCCACATGGAGAGCAGCAGGTCCTGAGGCCACGAAGAGGGCAGAAGCCTCCATTGGCCGTAGCACCATCCGGCAGACAGAGCCACCCAGCTGAGACAACAGATGGCAAAGGGGCCATCTTGGGTTCCGGCCTCGACCGAGCTACATGGAGTAGGACGGGCTTCTGGCCAGGCTCCGACCTCACTGTCCTTTGATGAGGAGGCAGAGCAGTATCTTGCAGCACTTTGATGTTCTTTTGACATTCTCTGGACTCTACCGTGAGAGACAGTGGAGACGCAGGGATGAGTCGCCCATGACAGAGATGGGGATGGGGAGAAGCCGGTGCCTTCTGACCAACACCGCAGTGCAGCCACGCTCAGCTTGCCATCTGCTGCGGGCAGGGGTCAGGCCTACGGCTGCCAGCCTCCAACTTGTCAGGAGAGGCCATCAGTCTCGGGGTGTGTGTGAACTCCCCCGAGGGTTAAACGCTGATGCAACATGTTTTTGAGCACTGTGCGGCGGCAGGGGGAGGCCAATCCACTGGCAGGTTGATTTTGGCTTGTGATCGACCGTTTTGTCACCTCTCATCTAGAGCAAAACTTGTCAGCACTTAATATGACAAAGTAATTTCTAGGCCAGGCACAGTGGATCATGCCTGTCGTCCCAGCACTTTGGGAGCCTGAGGTGGGAGAATTGCTTGAGCCCAAGAGTTCAAGACCAGCCTGGGCAACATGGTGAGAACGCAGCGCTGCAAACTTTCAAAAAATTAGGCTGGGCACGGTGGCTCAAGCCTGCCATCCCAGCACTTTGGGAAGCCGAGGTGAGAGGACTGCCTGAGCCTGGGGCTTCGAGACCAGCCCGGGCAACTTAGTGAGCCCTCGTCTCTACAGTAAACCAAAAAATCAGCTGGGCATGGTAGTGTGTGCCTGTAGTTCCAGCTACCCGGGAGGCTGACGGGGGAGGACCACTTGCGTCTAGGAGACGCAGGCTACGCTGAGCCGCGATCCTTGCCGCTGCACTCCAGCCTGGGTGTCGGAGGAGAAAAGGAAAGGAGTAAAGCAACCAGGAAGCCCGGGCTGCCCTGAGCCCTCTCACCAGCCTGTCTCTGCAGGGGATGCTTGGTTGGTGGCCGAGACCCTGGGGGTGGGGAGGATGAGTCTGGCAGAGACACTGGAGTCAGTGCTCACCTAGCCTCCAGCCCCGTTCTGGGAAAGGCACCCCCACATGCTCACGGGGCGTAGCCCTCCCTCACAGCCTGCCCATGCAGTCCGCGCCGTCGACCCCACCCTGGACCACGGGGTGAGCTTGAGGCTGGGGCCTGGCCAGGTGGAGCGAGGAAGCCTCGCGGCCTTTGCGGCTGGCTCAGGGAGATCGTGGGCCCGTGCCGAATGCGAGAGGAGGTCTGACCCGCCACCTTGCCCCCCTCCTAAGCTGGCTCTGGCCGTGGGACGTGAGCAGAGTGATGGGCGCCACATCCAGCCTGCACCGACGTCTCACACACGTGACGTTCTCTCTGCCTGTCCACGGTCACCCAGGCCTCCCACAGATGTCAGGGTAGCAAGCGGGAGGAGCCCAGCCACTCGAGGGGTGACTTGAAGCAAAGCTCCCAGCCCCATGCGCTGGGCTGTGCCGCAGGCGGGAACAATGTTAGGGTGCCAAGTCCTGAGAGTTCAGGATCCATGTGTTACCGTGGCGGAGTCTGGCCTATGCTGACGAATATGTGACCCAGACCTCAGCCAGCCTGCGAGAGTGGGCCCCAAGGACTTGGGGCGGAGAGCCTCTCTCCCCCCTGGGCTGCTGAGCTCACAGGATGTGGGTCTGGAGCGCTGAGGCCCTAGGCTCCGGACAAGCACTTTGCCATTGCACTCGTGCTTGCTGGACCCTTGCTTGC
>NW_007079948.1:30707-46371 GCF_000164805.1 Carlito syrichta | reverse complement strand
ACCTGGCGCTGGCCCAGACCGCAGCTCTGCCAGGAGCAAGCAAGGGTCCCCCCAGGGCTGCCGGGTGGGGAGGGCCCGGCGGAGAACGTGGCAGATGTGGCGGAAAGTGGGACTGAGAAGCAGAGCACTGGCTTGACCCTGGTTCCGCCCGTACCTGAAACCGCCCGGGCTCTCTTTGAAAACCGTTTTGAGCGGGGTTCCTGATGTGTGCACACGCCAAGTCATGCTATATTCAAGGACAAACCACAAGAAAACACGACCATGGGTCTGTGTTGTCATCCAGAGGGCTGGCCCGGGCGGACACAGGTTCTGGCTCAGACGAGGCTTGCCAGGGTGGAGCCAGCGAGCCCGCTGTGTGCGGAACAGGCCACCCTGGGTCCCGGGGACAGCTGCGGCAGAGCCCGTGTCTTGGCCCAGCGCGGGGAGGGCGGGCGGCCCCGGCACCGCCCAGCACTGAGGCCGCCCAGACGCCTGGACTTGTCTGTGACCCACGCCAGCCCCGGCTTCTGACGCCAAGGCTGGCTCCCCGGCACGGGCCTGGGCCCTGACTCTCAGCTCCGCGGGCCGGCCAGGAGGTTCAAGTCCAAGCAGAGGAGGCACTGCCGTGCCGCTGCACTTGGCACAGGACGGAGGCCCCCACGGTGCTCCACTTCCGGGGTCCCCTCGGAGAGACCGTCTTGAACAGCTTCTGCACGCTGAAAGCCTTCTCCTCTCTCCCTCCCTCCCTCCCTTCCTCCTTTCCCTCTTCCTCCCTCCATCTCTCCCTCTTTTTTTCCCTCCGTCTTCCTCCTTCCCTTCCTTCTTTTTCCCCCCCTCCCTTTCTCCTGTCTTCCTTCCTGCCGTTCGGCGGCGACCGAACACGGCCCCGCCAGTTCCCGTGCTAGACAGTGATCACAGACAGACTGGCAGGACCAAGGGCTCCTCCGCACTCCCAGTGAACGTGTTGCCCCCGCGCTGGCCGTTTGCGACACCTTCCGCCCTCCATCCTTACACTTGCCGGCTCCCTGGTTTGGGTGGGGTTGGATGATTCACGTGGCAGACAGTGAGCCGAACCCTTTCACGGCTGACGTGCGCTCCGTCAAGCGCTTGGCTTCCCTGTCATGGTGATCGCTGACCTGGCGGCAAGAATGGTGGCTGTTCCTTCTGCCTGGGCCCAGGAGTAGTAGCTTCCTGCTGTTGCTTTCACAAACTGCCACCGACTTGGTGGCTGAAAACCACAGAAATGTATTCTCTCCCAGTTCTGAAGACCAGAAGTCTGAGGTCAAGGTGGCGTCAGGGTGCTCTCAAGCTCTAGAGGATAATTCAGCTTTACCTGTGGCTGCCTTGCCGCGCGACCACAGCACGCCAGTGTCTGCCTGTGTCCTCACACCACCTCTGTGTGTGTTCTCGCGCGTGTGTCTTGTAGGGACGTTTGTGACTGGACTCAACCAGGATGACCTGCTCATCTCATGACCCTTCACGAACCATGGCTACAAAGACCCTTTTTCGAAATAAGATAACAGGCTCAGCTCCCAGGGATTAGGACATGGACATAGCTCTTTGGAGGGCACCACTCAGCTGACCATATGTGTCCCCAAGGTCGACTAATGTGGTGTGGGCATGGGATACTTTGTCAGAGCCCATGTCCATGACTCCTTTCTTTAGTTTTTATATTTTTTAAAATGAAATATTTAGGCGATTTAAAAATGGACAATAAGCCAGGCGTGGTGGCTCATATCTGTAATCCCAGCACTTTGGGAGGCTGAAGCAGGAGGGTGGTTTGAGCCCAGGAGTTTGAGGTCAACCTGGGCAACATAGTGAGACCTCATCTCTAGGAAAAATTTAAAAATTAGCTGGGCGTGGTGATGCATGCCCTGTGGTCCCAGCTACCCGGGAGGCTGAGGTGGAAGGATCCCCTGAGCCCAGGAGGTCGGGGCTGCAGGGAACCATGATTATGCCACTGCATTCCATCCTGGGTGACAGACTGAGACCCTGATTCAAACAACAAAGAAAAGGACAGTGAAAATTCAAGTAAGAAAAGCCCCAAGGCCTCACTGCTTTGAGGGGCGGGGCAGCCTCTGTGCTGGCCCTCTTCCTTCCAGCGGAACTGACAGGGTGTCTGTGACTGGGAGAAGACCCTTCCCAGGTCTGAGGGCTGCCTTCCCTCCAAGAGAACTTTGTGTGACCCCGCCATCTGCTCAGAGAGTCTGTAACTTGTGCCTTAGAGACTCTTCTGACTACCGAATGTGAGTTCACCATGCCTACGTTATTTTAGGAGTGTTCAATGATTTCTCCCTTAATTATATGAGTAATAATGCTCATTTAAAAAAGGTTGAAATTGCCAAAGAATGAGTAAGAAACCTCCAAATTCTACTACCCAGAAATAGCTGGTAATATTTTGTTAAGATATCCTCTCAACATTTTCTCTGAGCATACGTCTACTGTATTTTGTTTTTAAAAAATAGGGGAGGAAGATTCTAGTGACGACGGAATGAGCACACGCCATCCCCTCTCCCTTGCTAATTCAACGAAAACGCCCAGACTGGGTGTGCACAGTAGCTGTCTTAGGACTCAGAAACACATGAGATATCCAGTGTCCAGCCCAGTGGGCAAAAGCTTGGACATTTTCACTCCACCCCAGCAAGCAAAAATCTGAACACACAGAAACATCAACAACTCTTCTTGGGTCCGTCAGAGCAATGAGGTCACTGCCCCCAAAACCGGAGAGAAAGACAAGTGGGTATAGAGAACCACAACTTAACGGAGCAGAAACCTGCAAGCAGAAACCTCTGTGGGAACCGGTGCCGGGGCAGGGAGACCTGAACAGTGGTTGACAAAGTGCGAGGGGCTCAGGGTGGACAAATCTGAGGGTCAGAAATTCCAGGGATCGGTCACAGGGGCCCTTAAACTTTGGTAAACTACACCTCCAGGAGCTCGACCAGGTTCTCATAATGAATATAGAGAAAACCCCCTTGTTCTTTCAGCAGGGGGTTGGGACAAGCAACCACTGAAAGGTGCACCAGCGTACTCTGTCCTCCCCAACAAGGTCTGCCCTCAACAGACACTATTTAACCAGATCCCAACCTATGAGAGTTTCACCTGAGCCAAGCTGACCTGGGGGAAAGAAAACACCCAACTCCTTCCCCTCAAGGCTTTCTTGCGGGGTAGGGACATATTCGGCTCCAGCCCCCTCTAGCTGTCCTGCCCTCCCTAAGGGGGAAGAATGATAATCATGTGTGAAGTTCACAATCCAGAGGTCCAGGAGCATCGGGAGACTGAGACCTACTTACAGGACTGCAGAATGCTTCCTCTCCCTTCATACCTTTCTGCCATATTATCAAAGGCCTATTGACAGCAGGCGTTTTACCTAGTACCTCACATCTGCCTTTCAACAAAAAAGTGCAAAGCATACTACAAGGCAAAATCAGAGTTTGAAGACACATAGCAAGCATCAGACCCACACTCAAATGCGACAGGGATGTTGGCATCATCAGACTGTGAATTTAAATGCTAAGGGCACTGGTGGAAAAAGTAGGCAGCATACAAGGAGAGGTGGGTAATGTAAGTAGGGAAATGGAAATGATAAGAAAGAGTAAAAAACACTAAAGATCAAAATTACTGTAATAGAAATGAGAAATGTCTTTGATGGGATCATTAGCAGACTGGACACAGCTGAGGAAAGAATCTCTGCACTTATAGATATGTCAACAGCAACTTCTAAACTGGAATGCAAAGAGAAAGGAACACACACACAAATGGAATATGATAGCCAAGAACTGTGAAACAACTGCGAAAGGTATAACATATGCAAGCTGGGGATACCAGAAGAAGAAATAAAAAACAAAAGCAACACTGGAAGCAATAGTAACTGAGATTTTTCCCAAATTAATGCCAGACACCAAACTGCAGACCTAGGAAGCTCAGAGAACAACCAACCAGGATAAATTCAACAAACAAAAAGACACCTCAGTATATCATATTCAAACTGTGGAAAATCAACAATAACAACAGAAAATCTTGAGAAAGGCCGAGGGTGGGGAGACATCTTACCTACAAAAGAACAAAGATAAGAATTACGTTTGACTTCTCAGAAATCATGCAAGAAGAGTAAAGTGAGATATTTTAAGTGTTGAGGGGAAAAAAGCCATCAACCTGAAGTTTTGTATTCTGCGAAATTAACTTTCAAAGGTAAAGGAGATGTAAAGACTTTCTCAGATAGACACAAATTGAGAGGATTTGTCACCAGTAGACCTGCATCATAAGAAATGTCAAAAGAAGTTCTTCAGAGAAAGGAAGAGAAATACAGAAGAAATAAGTGGAAGGAAAATAAAAACTTTTATTTTTCTTATTCTTAATTTGATCTAACACATAACAGTTTGCTCAAATAATCATAACAATATATTCTATGATTATTGTTTATGCAAGTGGAATAAATGACAGCAATGATACATGGGACAGAGGGAGAAATTAGACATATTTTGTTATTATAAGGTTCTTGCACTACCTGTAAAGTGATGCAGCATTATTTGGAAGTGGACTTGAATTACTTGTTAATGTACATTGCAAACTCTAGGGCAACCACTAAAAAAAAAGTAAAAAAAGGAATATAATTTATATTCTAAGAAAGAAGGAAAAATGGGATTAAATAAAATGCTCAGTAAAAACCTCAAATGTCAGAAAATGGTAAAAAAAAATAGGAACAAGGGCAACTAATAGAAGACAGTAACAAACATGGTAGATATTAATTCAACTATATGTTCACTTTCAACATTCATGGTTTAGACATACTGATGAAAAGAGACTGTCAGAATGATTGGAGAAATAGTACCCAACTATATGTTGTCTATAAGAAATCCACTTTAAACATGTGAATATTAAAAGTATAGAGGGCCAGGTTCAGTGGCTCAAGCCTGTAATTCTAGCACTTTGGGGGGACCAAGGTGAGAGGATTGCCTGAGCCCAAGGGTTCGAGACCAGCCTGAGCAACTTGGCAAGACCTCATCTCTACAATAAATGAACAAAATTACCTGGTCATGGTAGCACACACCTCTAGTTCTGGCTACTTGGAAGGCAGAGGCAGAAGGATCGCTTGAACCAAGCAGGTCAACGCTGGGATTGCGATGAGTGTGCCACTGCACTCCAGCCTGGGCGACAGAGTGAGACTCCAACTCAAAAAAAAAAAAAAAAAAGTACAGAGCCTGGGCACAGTGGCTCACACTGTAATCTCAGCACTTTGGGAGGCAGAGGCGAGAGGATTGCCCGAGACCTGGGTTTCGAAACCAGCCCGGACAACTTGGCAAGACCTAGTCTCTGCAATAAATAAATAAATAAATAAATTAGCTGGGTGTGGTAGTGTGCACCTGTGCTTTCAGCTACTTGGAAGGCTGAGGCGGAAGGATCGCCAGAACCCAGCAGGTTGAGGCTGCGGCGGTCGTGAACGTGTCACTGCACTCCAGCCTGGGTGACAGAGTGAGACTCCAACTTAAAAATAAAAAAAGTAAAGAGATGGAGAAAAATATACCATGTTAACACTAATCAAAAGAAAGCTAGATGGTATTATCAAAAAGGTGAGAGACAATGAGTTGCTGGCATGGGTGTGGAGAAAAGGGAGCCCTTGTACATTGTTGGTGAAAATGGAAATTAGTACAGCCATTATGGAAAGCAGCATGGTTTGTCCTCAGAAAGTTAAAAATAGAAGTACCATATGTCCTAGCAATCCCACTTCTGAGCATATAGCCAAAGGAAATGGAATCCGTATCGCTAAGCGATATCTACACTTGCGTGCTCGTGGTAGCATACTTCACAATCGCCAAGCAACAGAAACAATCCAGGTGTCATCAAAAGAGGAGTGGATGTGACATATATGAATGGATACGGAAAACACATATATACACATGCAATGGAATATTATTCAGCCATAAAAAAAGGAAATTCTGCCATTTGCAATGATGTGAGTGTACCTGGAAGACATTATGCTAAGCGAAATAATCCAGACACTGAAAGACAAATTCTGCATGATCTCACCTATATGTGGAATCTTAAAAAGGCAAACTCATAGAGCAGAGTAGAATTCTGGTTGCCAGGGGCTGGGGGCTGGGGGAAATGGTGAGATGTTGGTCAAGAGCAAACTTCAGTCATAAGATGAATACGTTCTGGGGCGCTGATGTACAACAGAGCAACTATAGTTAATATTGCTGTGTTGTGTATTTGAAAGCTGCTAAATGGTCTCACCATACACACACACACACACACACACACACACACACACACACACACACACAATGGTAAGTGTGTGAGGTGGTAAATGTGTGAATTAACTTGGTAATCATTTCACAATGCACACATATATCAAATCACCACACTGTATACTTTAAATGCATTCAATTTTCATTTGTTAGTTATACCTCAATAAGGCTGGAAAGGGGGAAAGGTAGAGTGGCTATATTAATTTCAAACAGAGCAACCTTTGGAACAAGAAAAGTGATCAAGGATAGAGAGGCGAGGGCATTTCAGAACAAGGTCAGTTCTCCAAGAAGATATCATAATCCCTAATATGCATACACGTAACAACAATGTGTGGGTGAGTCCACAACTGTGGTTGGAGACTTCACAGCCCCCTGGCAGAAATGAACAGACCCAGCAGGTGGAAAATCATTAAGGGCATAGTTGAGCTCAACAGCACCATCAAACAACTGGACATAATTGGCATTTAGAGACAACTGTATTCAACAATAGCAGAATGCATGCTCTTCTCAAGTTCACATGGAAGATTCACCAAGATAGACCACATGCTGGGCCATAAAACATCCTTAACACATTTAAAAGAATGGAAATCATACAAGTAGAAGTAAAGAAATAACAGGAATTAGAGCAGAAATCAATTTAATTGAAAACAGAGAACCAATAGAAAAAAGGAGCTGGTTCTTTGAAAAGATTAGTAAAGTTTATACACATCTAGCCATAACTAAAGAAAAAAGAGAGAAGTCACAAATTACTAATATCAGAAACAAAAGAGGGACATCAGCCGGGTTCGGTGGCTCAGCCTGTAATCCCACGCTTTTGGAAGCTGAGGTGAGTGGATTGAGTCGGTGGGTTCGAGACCCACCTGGGCAAGTTGGTGATACCTCATCTCTACAATAAACCAAAAAATTAGCCAGACATGGTAGCACACGCCTGTAGTTCCAGCTATTTGGAAGTCTGAGCAGAAGGATCGCCGGAGCCCAGCAGGTCGAGGCTGCGGTGGCCGGGAGTGGCCACTGCACTCCAGTCTGGGTGACAGAGTGAGACTCCGACACAAAAAAAAAAAAAAAAAGAGGGACATCACTAAAGGTCCATGGACATTTTTTTCAGTTTAAAGATGCGGGGTACACAGTTCAGGATTAGGTATGCAAGTGGTCATCGTACAGGTAAAGCTTGGGCCTCCCCTTGGTACTCACTTTGCCTGGTTTGAGATCAGGTAGCCTTACTGATGTTATGTCCCCGCCCATGTTGCCCTGGCAGTGTCCCGCTACTGCCAATCCTTTTTTTATAGTATTATGGTAAATGTTCAGTGTCCACTTATGAGTGATCCATGGACATTAAGAGGGTAATAAAGAAATACTCTGAACAACTCTATGACTAAACATTTGATAATCTAGATGAAATAAACCAATTCCTTGAAAAACACAGTCTGCCAAAACTCATACAGTCTGCCAAAAGAAGAAATAGACAATCTGAATAGTCCTATGTTGATTAAAGAAATTGAATCAATAATTAATAACTTTACAAAATTGAAAGCACCATGCCTAGATGGGTTCACTGGTGAATTCTACCAAACATTTAGAAAAGAAATCTTAACTATTCTTCACAATCTTTTCCAGAAATAGAAGCACAGAGAATAATTGAAAATGCATTTCATGAGACCAACATTACCCTGATATCAAAGTCAGACAAAGACATTACTAAAAAAGCAAAAAACTGAAGACCAATAAATACCTATCATGAACATATATGTAAAAATCCTCAACAAAACATTAGCAAATCAAACTTAACAATGTATAAAAAGAATTATACACACTGAGCAAGTATGTAAGACAGATTCAACATTCAAAAACCAATTAATGTAATCCATTACATCAACATACTAAAGAAGAAAAACCAGATGATCGTATCAGTAGATGCAAACATTTTTTTCCCTCAACCTGATGAAGAATATCTACCAAAAAACCTACAGCTAACATCATAATTAATGATAAGAAGCAAGATGTTTTCTCACTAAGATCAGGAACAAGGCTAGGTTGTTACCTCTCACCACTCCTTTTCAACATATTGGAAGTTCTTGTTAATACAACAGGACAATAACAGAAACTAAAAGAGATACAGATTGGGAAGAATAAAATAAAACTATCTTTGTTCACAGATGACATGATTGTGTATGTAGAAAATTTGAAAGTATTAAAAAAACTTCTAGAAATAATTGATTATAGTAAAGTTTCAGGATACAAAGTTAATGTACAAAAAATAAATCACTTTTCTATATAGTAACAATTAACAAGTAGAATTTGAGAGTAAAAACACACTATCATTTACATTTTAGAACCCAAAAGAATGAAATACTTAGGTATAAATCTTAAAACAATATGTGCAGGATCTATTTGAGGAAAAACTTTGATGAAAGAAAGAATAAGACCTAAGTAAATGGAAAGACATTCCATGTTCATGGATATAAAGACTCAATATTATCAAGATGCCAGTTATCTTAATCTGTTTGGGCTGCTATAACAAAATTCCTTAAACAGCCTAACTTATAGATGACAGAATTTATCGCTGACAGTTCTGGAGACTGAGAAATCCAAGATTATGTGAGCAGATTTGATGTCTGGTGAGAGCCCATTCCTTATAGATGGCACTTTCTTTTTCTTTTTCTTTTTCTTTTTGAGTGGGAGTCTCACTCTGTTGCCCAGGCTGGAATGCAGGAGCATGCTCACAGCCACCGCAGCCTCGACCTGATGGTCTCAGGCAATCCTTCTGTTTCAGCTTTCCAAGTAGCTGGAACTACAGGCTTGTGCCACCACTCCCAGTTAAAATTTTGACTTATTGTAGAGACAAGGTCTTACCAAGTTGTCCAGGCTGGTCTCGAACTCCTGAGCTCAGGCGATCCTTTCGCCTCCGCCTCCCAAAGTGCTGGGATAACAGGCATGAGCCACTGCGCCCAATCAAGATGGCACCTTCTAATGTGAGGCACCTTGTGTCCTCACATTGGCAGAAGGGGAAAATAAGCCTTGCACAAAGAACACCCTCTCTTTTATAAGGGCACTAATCTCATTCAAGAGATCAGAGCCCTCGTGACGAAATCAATTTCCAAAGGCCCCGCCTTTTAATACTATTGCTCTGGGGATTAGGTATCAATATATGAACTTTGTGGGGACAAAAGTACTTGCTTGAACTATAGATTAAATGCAATCACAGTCGAAATCCCAAAAGGTTATCGTGTGGATATCAACACTCTGATTCTAATGCTTTTATGGAGTGGCAGAAGATGCGGAACCATCAACACAATATTGAAGAAGAGCAGAGTTGGAGTGCTGATGTGCGCGACCCGCCTGCAAGATAACTATAAACCTGCAGCAATCAAGACAGTGAGATGTTGGTGAAAGACCAGACAAGTAGATCAGTGAAACAGAATAGAGACCCCAGAAATAGACCCACAGAGACACAGCTGATGCCAGGTGGGGTGCAGTGCAAAACTTGTGGATTCTTTGGCTCGTTTCTAAAATGCATTTTAGAGCGGCCAACGTCTTCAGACAAAGTGTATTAGCGAGAAATGGAGGAAAAAGAAGAAGAAAGATTCATGGCAGAAAGACCTGCCATGGGCAAGTTTCTCAAAGAAGAAAAACCTCGCTTTTGCTCTCAACTCCAAACTAGACATAGCTACTTAGTTATTGATATGCCAAGGGGTGGAGTCCAGGTGACCGTAGCTCTGGAGAGATTAGCCTCTTTGGGTTCCTGATGGGAGGAGGCAAGGGGAGGGGTCTTTTCCTGACCACGCTGTTTTCCACAGGAGACCTGCCAGACATTTCCAGTGCACACGTTCCTTAGCTAAAAGGTGCTCTTGTTAGCGTTTCCATGGCCTTGGTCAGTTAAGGGATGGTCTTTGGCCTTCCTCCTTCCACCAGGAATCTGAACGTTTCTTAGTGATTATTATGTTAAATCATGAATTAAAAGATTGGGCTGTCCTAGTCTCGCATCTGGTGGAATCTTCTTTTGATTAACCGAGGAGGTAGGGTAGGCTGCCAGCTTGGCCTCCAGAAAAATGTAATTTTAAAAATATCTGAACGCTTCCTAAAACCTGCCTATTGGAAATATATCTATCTATGTCTAACCTGTGCTAGCTACCCTGCCTCATAGTCAACTAGTACTTGACAAAGGAGCAAAGGCAGCGCCATGGAGCAAAGATGTTCTTCATTAGATGGTGATGGACGTCCATGTGAGAAAAAAGAATCTAGACACAGTCCTTACATGCTTCCTGGAAATTAACTCAGAGAGGATCTTAGTCTTCAATGAAATGCAGAGCTGTAAAACTCCCCAAGATGACATGGGAGAAAACCTTGAAGATCTGGGGTGCAGTGATGATTTTTTAGAGGCAACTCAAAAGGCATGATGTATGAAAGAATGAATCAATAAGCTGGGCTTCATCAAAAGTAGAAACCTGTGTTCTGCAAAAGATACTGTCAAAAGAATGAGAAGACCAGGTGCGTGACTTATGCCTGTAATCTCAGCACTCTGAGAGGCCAAGGTAGGAGGATCAGCTGAGCCCCAAAGTTCAAGACCAGCCTGGGCAACATAGCAAGGCCTCATCTCCACAGAAATTCAAAGTTAGCCGGGCAGGAGTAACTGTAGTCCCAGCTACTCAGGAGGCTGAGGCGGGATGATCACCCAAGTCTAGGAGGTCAAAGCTGTGGGGAGCTATGATTGTGCCACTGCATTCCGGCCTGGGCCATAAAGTAAGATCCTGACTCAAAAGCAAAAAAAAAGAGGGAGAAGGCAAGTTATAGACTGGAAGAAAATATTTGCAAAAGGAATATGCAGTAAGGACTGTTATCCAAAATATTACTGAAAGGACATAACATGGATTTATATACCCAATGAGCAGCTATTTTAACTTTGCCTAAATCTCATGTTTTTCTAGCGGTTCACTCAACTCACCCTCTAATCACCAGCCAAGGACAGAGCCGGTTTCTCAGAGGCAGTTATTGATCATTGTTTTACAACCCCCTCCCCAGCTTGCTACTAATTCGCTTTTCTATTCCAAGTCTTTGCCTCCACCCACTAGACCCAGGTCAACCCAGTCAGCCCTCCGTGACCTTCATGATACAGACAGACCCCACCACCATGGCAGCAATCGTGTGACTAAGCCTCCCATCTGCCTGACATCAGCACCTGCGTTTACCTGCCCCTTTGTGATGATGTGGAGCAGACCACCACCCAATCAATCACCTTAATGACTCTCCCCCATCAAAGGGAAGGATTAAAAGGACTCAACCACAAGCCGCCGTTGCCTAACTAGACTCTGGTGTGGCCATGTGCTCTTTGAGCTATGGCCGTCGCCCTGTTTCTTGGCTTTGGCTCCCTTCCCTACCTTGGGGAGGTGAGTCTCCTCTCCCTCACTCTCATGCTCTCTCTCTCCCTCCAATTTACTTATTAAATAAACTATATTTTCCAGTCTAACTTCTTTGCATCTTTCATGTGGCACCGGATCGCACACCAGACACCCACATTTTCAGCAAGCCTGACCTAACATTCTGAAAGTTCCCCAGGAGTGTGACCTAACAATAACAAAAACTCTAAAATTCAATAAGAAAATGAACAGGCCAGGTGCAGTGGCTCAAGCCTGTGATCCCAGCACTTTGGGAGGCCAAGGTGAGGGGATTGCCTGAGACCACATGTTCGAGACCAGCCCGGGCAACTTGGCAAGACCTCGTCTCTACAACAAATCAAAATTAGCTGGGGGCTGGGCTCAGTGGTTTAGCCTGTAATCCCAGCACTTTGGGAGACCAAGGTGAGTGGATTGCCTGAGCCTGCAGGTTCGAGACCAGCCCAGGCAACTTGGCAAGACATCTCTACAATAAATTTTAAAAAATTAGCCAGGTGTGGTAGTGTGCCCTGTAGTTCTGGCTACTTGGAAGGCTGAGGCGGAAGGATCGCCAGAGCCCAGCAGGTGTAGGCTGTGGTGGCCATCAGTATGCCACTGCACTCTAGCCTGGGTGATAGAGTGAGACTCCAACTCAAAAAACAAGAAAAGAAAAGAAATAATCCAGTTTTTAAAAGAAGACATACTGGCAGAAAATAAGTGATGTAAAGATGCCAAAGATCGTCTACCATTAGGGAATTGCAAATTAAAATGAGATGGCACCGCATGCCTATTAAAACGGTCAAAATCCAAAGCACTGATAACAACAGTTGCCCACGGGGATGTGGAGCAGGAGGAAAACTCACTTGTGGCTGGCGGGAACGCAGAGTGGTACATTTGTTTGGAAGGGAGCCAGGCGATTTCCTATAACTCGACTCACATTCTTATCACACGACCCCGCCGTCACGCTCCTCAGTGTGTCCCCAAATAAACTGACAACCTATGTCCACACAGAACCAAATAGTTATAGCATGTCTTCCCCATAGTTTTCAAAACGTGGAGGCATCCAAGATGTCCTTCAATTACTAGATGCACGAGGCCACTTTGGGACATCCAGACAAACATTATTCAGAGCTAAAAAGACAGCCCATCAAGTCACGAAAAGGCCCAGAGGAACTTTAGATGCATGCTGGTAACGAAAGAGGCCAACCAAAAGGTACATATGACCCGATACCAGCCACACGCAGTTCTGGAAAAGACAAAGCTGTGCAGCAATGAAAGGATGGGTGGCTGCCAGGGCCTGGGGGCATGAGGGGCGAATGGGCAGAGCACAGAGGGTGTGGAGGGCAGCAGGGTTGCCCTGTGTGGTTCTGTGTTGGCGGGCACATGTCATTGTACGTTGTGGAAGCCCACAACGCAGAGGCTGAACCCGAGGTGAACTCTGGACGCCGGGTGATAACGACATGCCTGTGTCAGTTCATTGATCAAATGAGAGGATCGCTTTGCCGTAAGATGCTAGCTGTGGCCAGGCGGAGTGTGGGCGGGGCGGGGGCTCAGGGGCGCGTGGAAACTCTGGACTTTCCAGTCGCTTTTGCTGTGAACCTAAAACTGCTCTAAGAGATAGTCTATTTTTAAATTTTATTTTTATTTAGAGATGAGGGTCTCGCTATGTTGCCAAGTCTGGCCCTGAACTCCTGGCTCAAGCAATCCTCCTGCTTCGGCCCCCCAAAGTGCTGAGATTGAATACAGGCGTGAGCCACCGTGCCCGGTTTATATATATTGTTTAAAAAATGACAGCAGATGTTTGGAGAAGAAAAACAAGTCACTAAACACCACTGACCAGCACGCACCTCTTGTTTTCCTCTGGTGTTGTCTGGCGGAGACTCAAAGGCGGCCTGAAGTCCAGACGTGTGAGTTGGGTGTGCACAGAAGGCTCTCCGAGAGAAACCCTCGTGCTGAGAGGGGGCGAGGAGCCCTGCGTGCAAGGGAGTGAGGGCGTCTACTTGCTTGGTCTCACCCACTCACCCCCAGGCAGCCCCAGATCGCGCAGCAGAAGTGGTCTCTGGGAAAATACCTAAAACCCTGAGGCCATAAAACTCTTTCCGAGGTCCCCAGAGCAGAGGGAAATCCAGTGACTTTGTTTCCTGTGCCCTCCCATGGCCGACTTTGCAGGCGCGCCGCACTGCAGACATGACAGAGCAGGAAAACGAAATTCTCCGTATTCTAGTTAGAAACCCTGGACGTTTGAGGGAGGAGTGGGATGACCGGAAGCAGAAAAGCGTTGGAGAGACTGCACGGAGGAAGAGCTCCAGAAAGGCCACCTGCCACCCACTGCACAGAGAGAAAGGCCGCCTGACGCCTGCCGCATCTTGTATGAACTCTTGGATCTGACCCTGAACATCAAATGGATGGCTTTGAGATCTACACCACAGGGTAGATCACCGTTTGGGTTCCAGATTAGCCACTGGGAGGTGCACCCACACGACAAGTGAAAAGACCTCTGCAAAGGTTTTGAAAAGTAAACTGAGGCTGGAGCCACTGTCCTCAGAGAGCAGGTAGGCACCTGTCTGCTAAGACATGCAAACAAAAACTCAACATTCTCCACAAGATTTAGACAAGACCTGGAGTTTCATAACGCAACGTTCAGAATGTCCAGAATACACACCATTGTTCAACGTACAAAGAACTAGAAAAATCTTGACAATTCTCAAGTGAGAAGACAATCAGCAGATGCCAATCCAGTGATGGCACAGATGCTATTAGAAGAAGATTTTAGAGCAACTATTATATTCATGCTCCAGGAAGCAAAGGCAAACAACTCTTGAGATAAGTGGAAAGACAAAGTTTCAGCAAAGAAATGGAAAGATACTAAACAGAACCGACTGGAAATTTTAGAACTTAAAAATGCAATAACCAGGCCGGGTGTGGTGGCTCACATCTGTAATCTCAGCACTTTGGAAGGCTGAGGTGGGAGGATTGCCTGAGGCCGGGAGTTCGAGCTTGGGTAACATAGTGAGACCTCACCTCTACAAAGTTTAGAAGAAATTAGCCAGGCCTGGTGGTGCACGCCTGTAATCCCAGTACTTTGGGAGGCCAAGGGAAGAGGATTGCTTGAGCCCTGTGGTTTGAGACCAGCCTGGGCAACATAACAAGATCTCAGTTCCACACATACAAAAAAAGGCAGGTATGGGGGTGTGAGCTTGTAGTCCCAGCGACTCAGGAGACTGAGACCGAAGGATCGCTTGAGCCCAGGAGGGTGAGGCTGTGGTGAGCCGTGATGGTGCCACTGCACTCCAGTGTGGGTGACAGAGGGAGATCACAACTCAATTTTTTTAAAAAAGCTGTTTGCAAAAGCTTCGAAAAGGCAACGATAAGGGTCGAGGCCAGCGCCGCCGTCGTGAAGCCCGTTGCTTGCTTGCTGAAGGCCTGCGGGAGAGCCATCAGGCCACGCGCAGCGAGCGCCGTGCCAGGGCTGGCGTCCTCCAGCTGGCCGTTCAGCTGCTGGGAATCTGCCCTGACGAAATAACCTGGAAGCAGGGGAAGGCCTCTCTGGCAAGGGTGTGGCTCTGGACTTCTGTGTCTGGGCCCGATGGCGTCAGAAGGCAACGCTCCTGGGACGATGTTGCAACTCAAGGCCTGTGCTGGAAGCTGGGAGGGGCACTGGTGACAGGTCGCGGAGGCATGCAGGCGGGGGCCGGCCGGCTGGCCTGGAAGGTGGGGCGGCCGGATGGGGGAGGCCAGGCCTGTGGGAGGCAGGGGCTGCTGGGATTACGGTAGCAGGTTCAGCTTCAGAACAAGCGGCCCGTGAGCCTGGAGGGACCCGTGGACAGCTGGTGGAGGAGCCCACAGCCTTCCTGGGACGCAGCTGGGTGGTCGGGGGCCCCCAGGAGGCCCTGTCCTCACCCTGGCCCTCGTTCCTCCCCATCAGTCTTGTGGCTCTGGGTCACAGGCAGATGCCCCACCCCCCCGGGATGGGCTCCCGGTCCGCTCCCAACATCTCGGGTGGGGACAGGGTGAGATCAGGACAAAACCAGGGGCTGGGAAAGCTGGGGAGGGGACTGGAACTTTGGGGGGGGC
>NW_007079948.1:18526-30687 GCF_000164805.1 Carlito syrichta | reverse complement strand
GGCTGGGCGGGCTGTGGGGGGGACAGGAGGCCGGCTGCTGCTGGTCCCCGGACCTGTCTGTCCACCGCCTCACAGCCCGTTCGCATGAGACATCGTACACGCTTTCCCCGCCGTTCCACTGTGGTCTGGAGTCCACGGCACCGACACCGCTTCACAGAGAAGGACGCGGAGGCCCCGAGGGACTGGCCGTTGCATCAAGATCTGCTCGGCTTTGGGTGAAACCCGAGACGCTAACCTGGGTCCCCGTCCAGTCCAGGCTCTTCAGAGCAGTTGGCTTAGCTCACCTCTCTCTTCCCTCCTTTCTCTCCCTCTTTCTTTCTCTCTCTTCCTCCCTCTCCCTCTCCCTGTCTGTCTCTCGCTTGCTCTCTCTCTGTGTGTGTCTCTGTCTGTCTCTCTTTCTAGCATCCCTACGATTTCTTAGACAGGAAACTGAAACCGAACCCCTACAGGCGTGCACAGAGACCTCCCTAGCAGCCCCCGCAGCCCTTAACCCAGGCCAAAGCCCACCTTCGGGGCTGGGCAGAGCTTCCTCTTCCCAGCCCGGTTTCACAGGGCCCTGGGAGGGTGAGACGTGCCAGGGTTTCCCTCCAGGAAGCGGCGGGATGGGAGGAGTCCAGTCCACGGCGTCCAGGCCATGGCTGCCTCGCAGGGAGTAAGGCACACATTTGTGGGCGGGAAGGGACACTGGACAACACTGGCCATTCGAGCCATTTCAAAGCAGACGATTCAGTGGCACCAAGTTAGTCCCCAGCGTTCAGCCATCACCATGGTCTAGATCCTGAACTTTCTCATCTCAGGTGAAAGCCTCCTACTCAGGAAGCAGTCACTCCCCGCCCCTCCCTCCCCCAGCCCCTGGTGGCCACTCACTAACTTGCTTCCCACCCCTGGATTCGCCTATCTGGATGTTTCCATCAATGAGCCGTACCATAGGCTGCCCTCTGTGCCTGGCTGCTTTTACTTGGTGAAATGCTTTCCAGTTTCATCCACATTGTGGTAAGCGTCAGCACCTCACTCCTCTTCGTGGCCAAGTAATATTCCGTGGCACTTTTTTTGGGGGGGAGGGAGTTGGAGTCTCACTCTGTTACCCAAGCTGGAGTGCAGTGGCACACTCACAGCCATGGCAGCCTTGACCTGCTGGGTTCAGGCGATCCTTCCACTTCGGTCTTCCAAGTAACTGAAACCACAGGGGTGTGCCATCAAGCCCAGCTAAGTTTTTTATTTATTGTATTATTTATTGTGGAGACGCGGTCTCGCCAAGTTGCCCAGGCTGGTCTTCAACCCCTGGGCTCAGGCAATCTTCTTGCCTCTGCCTCCCACAGTGCTGGGATTACAGGTGTGAGCCACCACACCTGGCTATTCCATGGCATTTATATGTCACTTTTTGTTTATCCACTGTTGATACAGTTGGCATATCATGAATAATATATGCTATGAACGTGTGTGTACAAGCATTTGTTTGAGTACCTATATTTAATTCTTTTGGGTATATACCTATGCCAATTCTACATGTAACTTATTGAAAAACTGTCATAGTTTTCCACAGTAATTATACCATTTTACATTCCCACCAGCAATGCACAAGGGTTCCATTTCTCCATAGCTTTCCTGCTGTGGTTTGAAAGATGGCGCCCCTCCAAAATTCACATTGAAATGTTATCCCCGATGCAACAGTATTAAGAGGTGTGGTCTCTGAGGGTGAGCTAGTCATGAGGGCTCTGCCATCACGAGTTGGATTAGCACTCTAATTAAAGGACTTGGGGGTGAAGGGAACAATCTTGCTTTTCTGTCTCTTCCGCCATGTGATAACACAGTGTGCAGCAAAGGGCACCACCTTAGAAGCAGAGAGAGCAACCCTTACCTGACACTGAGTCCGCTAGAGCCTTGACCCTGAACTTCCCAACCTCTAGAACTGTGAGAAAATAAACCTCAGCCTGTGGCGTTTTGTTACAGAAATACAAATGGACTAAGACAACGCCAACACTTATTGTTATTGCCATCGTAGTGGGTATAGAGTGGTACCTTATTGTGGTTTTCATTTGCATTTCTCTTATGATTAGTGAGGGAAATTTTTTTGTGGATTTATTGGCCCTTTGCCTATCTTTTTTTGGAGGAATGTCTATTCAGGTCTTTTGTCCTTTTTTTTTTGAGTTGGAGTCTCACTCTGTTGCCCAGGCTGGAGTGTAGTGGTACACTCACGGTCACCCCATTGTCAACCTGCTGGGCTCTGGCAATCCTTCCTCCTTAGCTTTCCAAGTAGGCAGAACTACAGGTGTACACTACCATGCCCGGCTAATTTTTTGTATTTATTGTAGAGAAGAGGTCTCACCAAGTTGCCTGGGCTGGTCTCGAATCTGTGGGCTCAGGCAATCAATCCACTTGCCTCGGCCTCCCAAAGTGCTGGGATTATAGGCTGAGCCATCAAGACTGGCCTGTCCATTTTTAAATTGAGTTGTTTGTCTTTATTGTTGTTAGGTTGTAAGAGTTCTTTGTATATTATGGATACTAGGTCTTAATCAGATATATTATCTACAGCTTTTTCCTCCCATTCTGTGCTGTCTTTTGACTTTCTTTGGACAGTGTTCGGCTTTTGTTGTTGTTGTTTATGTTTTGAGCCAAGGTCTCATTCTGTTGCCCAGGTTGGAGTGCAGTGGCATGATCCCGGCTCATTGAAACCTCAGCCTTCTGGGCTCAGGCAATCCTTCCATCTCAACCTCCCGAGTAACTGGGACTAGAGACATATGCCACTGTGCCCGGCTACTTTTTTGTTTTGTTTTGTTTTTGAGTTGAGGGTCTCACTCTGTTGCCCAGGGTGGAGTACAGTGGCAAAATCATGGCTCACTGAAGACTCAAACTCCTGGGTTCAGGCAATCCTTCTGCTTCAGTCTCTCAAGTAGCTGGGACTGCATGTATGCACCACCATGACCAGCTAATTTTTTTTATTTTTGTAGAGATGAGGTCTCGCTAAGTTACCTAGGCTGGTCTCGAATTTCTGGGCTCAAGTGATCCTCCAGCCTTGGCCTCCCAAAGTGCTAGGATTACAGATATGAGTCACTGCACCCGGCCTCTTGGTAGTGTTCTTTAATGCACAAAATTTAATGCAAAAAAATATTTTTGTTGTCGTTGCATATGCTTTTGGTTGATATCTAAGAACCCATTGCCAAGTCCAAGACCATGAACATTTGTCCCAATGTTATCTCTAAGAGTTTTGTAATTTTAGTGGCTACACTTAGGTCTTTGATCCCTTTTGAGTTAACTTTTGTATACAGTTTAAAGAAATGCTCCAGCTTCATTCTTTTGCATTTAAGTTTCTGTTGTCCCAGAACCATTTGTTGAATAGATTGTTCCCATTAAATGGTTTTGAGTTACAGTAGACAGTCTATGAATAATTGTTTTTCTGGGTATAGAATTCCTGGTTGATATTTTTTTTTCTTTTATCACTTTAAATATGCCAACCTGGCCGGGCTCAGTAGCTCAGCCTGTAATCCCAGAGCTTTGGGAGGCCGAGATGAATGGATTGCCTGAGCCCACGGGTTTGAGACCCACCCGGGCAATTTGGTGAGACCTCATCTCTACAATAAATAAAAAATGAGCCGGGTGTGGTAGTGCACGCCTGTCGTTCCAGCTACTTGAAAGGCTGAGGTGGAAGGATGGCCTGAGCCCAGCAGGTTGAGGCTGCAGTGGCCGGGAGTGGCCACTGCACTCCAGTCTGGGCGACAGAGTGAGACTCCAACTCAAAAAAAAAAAAATGATAACCTTCTGGCCTCTATGGTTTCTGATGAGAAATCGACTGGGGTTTTTGTGTTTGTTTCTTATTGCTGTTGCACAAGGCCCACCTCTCTTGTCTTATTTTATTATCCTCTTTATACTGGATTCTCATGACCATTGGACCCTACTCATCCAGACAGGCACTTACAGTAGTGTGATACAGGTAAGGCATTTACATAAATGTTAATGTTTTCCCCAACTGCCTTTTGTTTCTAAGCTCTGCCTTTGATACTGTAATGTCCCTCTAGATGATCATTTCCTGACTGTTCTATAATATTCCATGGCATACACCTACCTGAGTTTACCTATCCAATTCCCTAGGCCTGTGGGGATTCGTTTTGTTTTATTTTATTTTATTTTATTTTGAGAAACCAGCTATGAATATTATTGAGAATCCTTTAAATGTGACAAGTTTACTTCTCTTTTGATACTTTCAAGATTCTCTCTTTGGCTGGATGCACGAAACAAAGCAAGATGGGAAAGTAGGACTTTCCAGTGACTGTCCCCCTGCAGAACATCACCTTGAGCAGTGAAAAAAAAGGTTTGGCAACACCAGTCATCAGAGACATGCCAATTAAAACCACAATGAGATTTCATCTTGTACCTGTAAGGATAGTAATTATTAAAAAGACAAAAGATAGCAAGTGTTTGTGAGGATGTGTTTCTGCTACTCAGACTGGATAACTTAATTTGCCTTATCTGTAAATTCTAGTGAATTTTTCTGCCAGTTGAAATCTGCTTTAGCCGTCTAGGAAATTTTTTATTTCAGGTATTGCACTTTTTGTCTCCAAAGTTTCTATTTGGCTCCTTTAAATAGTTTCTGCTTCTATATTGATATTCTCTATTTGTTGAGACACCCTTCTTCTGGTTTCCTTTAATATATTTTCCATGGTTTCTTTTAGTTCTTTGAGTATAACTGACAGTTAAGTTAAAGCTTTTGTCTAAGTTAAGTTCAATGTCTATGCTTCCTCAGAGAACTGCATGTTATTTTATTCCCTGTGAATGGATCATACTTTCTTGTGCTTTTGTTCATGCCTCATTTTTTTGGTTAAATCTTGGACATTTAACATATTATGATAAGTCTGAAAATCAAAGTCTCCCAGGATTTGTTATTTTTTGTTGTTGTTGTTTGGTGTGAGTGGCAGTTATTTAGTGACTTTTTAAGACTATTTTGGTAAACATAGTATTTTTTTATTATGTGTGAGCTCTGAAGTTTCTGTTCTTTTAGCATAATCACTAGTTAGTGATTTGACATAAATTTTCTTAAATGCCTTGGAAAGAGAGACAGACAAATGTGGGGTGGGGAAGAGGGAGGGAGAGAGGGAGAGAGAGTCAGAGAGAGAAGATAAAAGAAAAAAGAAGAAAAATGCTCCTAGGCCTTTACAGATTGTCTCTGTGTTGGGACACTCCTTTGATGTTTAGCCTTGCCGTTTACAACTCTGCCCTAGTCTTCACTTCCTTCTTGTGCAGAGCCTAAGAACCAGCAAGAAGTAAAAGCTTGGAGTTTCCTTGGAATTCTTCTGGGTGTTCATCCTTTCCTGGGCATGCCCTTGGCTTCCTAGAGTTCCTGTCTATGCAGAAGCCTTCAAAGCCTTTATTCTCCAAAAGCATCGCACCCCCCCACCCCCAGCCATTCTGTTACCTCCCCTCCCCACAGGTGGAAGCAACTTGTTCATTTGTCTTTCCACGTTTTTTAGAAAGATTTTCGGTGTAAACACTTCTCTGTAATGTGAGAGTTCCAAGTTGGCGACACAAAGACAAGCTCCTTGTGTCAGTCCTGTCAGGGAGTCCCTTGAGAGGTTGAAACAGAAAAGCACAGATCCTTGGGGACAAGGTCCACTCTGCACCAGGTGAACTGCTGATTTTGAAACTGCTTCCATGTCAAGGAGGGGACTGGACAAAGGTCAGTTAAACGGCCACAAAGCTATTCTGTCCTATTTCAGTGACCTTTCTTCTGGGGAACTCTTTGCTTGGTTGCTGGAAGTCCGATTATTTTCTACAGTTCTGGTATGGTTGCTTCTGACCACTTTTGCCAAGTTTTTTCAGTGTTTCTTGGGAGGGATGGTCCCCCAGAATTCTCTAGCCTACGATTTTCATCCATGCCACCCATATTTTACTTTTCAAGAAACTGCCAAACTGTTTTCCAAAATTGTTGAACTCTTTTGCATTCCTGCCAGCAGTGCTGAGAGTTCCAGTGTCTCCACATCTTTGCCGACACTTGATATGGTCCGTTTTTGCTCTCACCGGCCCCTCTCCCCCTTGCTGCAAAGGAGGGAATCCCTTCCCTAAATAGGGATAGCACACGACACCCGACACTGGACAGAGGAGATGACAGCAATCTGTTAGTCACAAACACCCACTGCACAGGGGGCGGGCACACCGAGCGCTGCACAGGGGCACTGGGGGTTGGATTCAGGAGTGGAGTGGACCCGCGGGGGCTATGGGGGGCAGGCGCTGCTGTCGCAAGAGGGTGGAGTGACTGCTGGCTTTTGCGGGAGGGTGGTTGGTAATTTGCTGGGCTGGCAGGAAAGTGGAATGTTAGGCTAGGGCCAGGTGGGATGCAGCTGGCCCAGCTGACAGGGGAACCTGCTGGTCGGGGCATCGCCGAGAGGCTCAGAGGTGTCAAGGCTGCTCACGGGATTTCAGGCCTTGCAACACGCCGTCCTAATAGGTGAGTGGTGGCGTCTTGTCATCGTATTTGCTCATATTTTCCTGTTGACTCATGATGTCGAGCATCTGTTCATTTGCTTATTTTCTTTTCTTTCTTCTTTATTTTTTTTTGAGTTGGTGTCTCACTCCGTCGCCCAGGCTGGAGTGCAGTGGCACACTCCTGGCCACCCCAGCGTCAACCTGCTGGGCTCCGGCGATTCTTCTGCCTCAGTTTTCCAAGTAGCCAGAACTACAGGCGCGCACTACCATACCCAGCTGGGTTTTTTTGATTGATTGTAGAGACAAGGTCTCACCATGTTGTCCAGGCTGATCTCGAACCTGCAGGCTCAGGCAATCTACTCACCTCAGTCTCCCAAAGTGCTGGAATGACAGGCTGAGCCACCAAGCCCAGCCTTATTTTCTATGTGTATATTTTCTTTGGTGAAATATCTGATTAAGTAGATCAGCTAGGAGAAATTTTATATCTTAACAATATTGAGGTTGGGCACAGTGGCTTATGCCTGTATCCCTACACTTTGGTAGGCTGAGGCAGGCAGATTGCTTGAGCCTAGGAATTTGAGACCAGCATGAGCAACATAACAGGACCTCATCTCTGCAAAAAAAAAAAAACATTAGCCAGGTGTGGTGGTGCATGCCTGTAGTGCCAGCTGCTTGGAAGGCTGAGATGAAAGAATCTCCTGAGCTCAGGAAGTCAAGGCTGTGGTGAGCTGTGATTGTGCCACTGTACTCTAGCCTGGGTGACAGAGTGAGACCTCAACCAAAAAAAAAAAAAAATCTTCCTACCCATGAGCAAGATATATCATCTCATTTATTCAGGTTTCTAAAAAACTTTTCTCAGCAATTGATTTTTTTTGTACAGGAATCACACATCTTTTAAATTTATATTTCCTATTTTATTGCTATTAGGAATGCTATTTCTAAAATGTCTTTTTTTTGAGTTGGAGTCTCACTCTGTCACCCAGGCTGGAGTGCAGTGGCAGGCTCAGGGCCACCCCAGTGTCCACCTGCTGGGCGCCGGCAATCCTTCCACCTCAGACTTCCAGGAGCATGCTACTGCGCCCAGCTTATTTTTGATTTTATTGCAGAGACGAGGTCTTGCCAAGTTGCCCAGGCTGGTCTCAAACCCACAGGCTCAAGCAATCCACTCGCCTTGGCCTCCCAGTGTGCTGGAATTACAGGCTGAACCACCGAGGCCAGCCTAAAAATTTCTTCTTGAGGATATTCTAGCCAGTTCAATAAGGGTAGGAGGCAGAAGGGAGTCGAGGGCCCCAGTGAAGGGTCCTGGGGTGGAGCGTATCCAGGCCCGAGGCCTCCCACCAACCAGAGCAGAGCTGGGCCCTGGAGAGGCGTCCTCAAGAAGTACAGGCTGTAAGCCATTCACCGTGCTTCCTACCACTGCAATAAACTTCTCTGGCTGGGGAAGCCAGAGAGTACAATTAGTGATGGACATGTACAGAAATAGACGGCAGCCATTGCCCATTACTGAGTAGTGAGTAACTGGGCTGCAGACGCCCACCACCATGCCCTGCTAGTTTTTTGAACTTTTCGTAGAGATGGGGTATCGCTAGGTTGTCCAGGCTGGTCCCGAACTCCTGGCCGCAAATGATCCTCCCACCTCAGCCTCCCAAATTGCTGGGATTGCAGGTGTGAGCCACTGTGCCTACCGCACACTTGGCCAAATGCAACCAAAAGCTGTCCTAGGAAAGGGCGGAACAACTGCACCGCAGGGCTGGGCTGTGGAGAGCATTTGCAAATCACAGCGAAGTTACTCCTGAATAGCACTCTAACCAAAGTGGCACCAAGACTCAAACACGACATTGGGGCTGGGGGCTGGGCCAGAGAGGGACACGGGGTGAGGGGGTGGACAGTGGGTGCAAGGGCTGGGACAGAGAGGGAAGGAAAGGACGAACTTTTCATCTGGGCTTCTGGAAACACAACAATGCAGCTTAAAACGAAACCCTCAGGAAGTGGCTCTATAAACCGCAGTCTGGAGATGAGAAAGTTAATGCCTGAGCGTCAATGGCAGCGTGAACAGGGGTGGGGGACGCCGTTCATGGGATAGTTCTTGCCGGGTTCCTGCAGTCTATGTTAGCTTCATGCAGAACTTGGGTTTCTACCACGTTTGAAATTTTCTTCTTTATTTTATTTGAGACAGGGTCTTGCTATGTTGCCCAGGCTGGACTTAAACTCCTGGGCTCAAGTGATTTTCCCAGCTCAGACTTCTGTGCAGCGGGAATTACAGGCATGAGTCACCACACCCGCTATATTCTGCTTTAAAGAGTCGCATTTGAAGGCGCGTGGTACAGGCACAGTGGCTCACACCTGCAATCCCAGCAATTTGGGAGGCTGAGGTGGAAGGGTCATTTGTGGCCAGGAGTTTGGAACCAGCCAGGACAACATAGCAATATCCCATCTCTACAAAAAGTTAAAAAATTAGCAGGGCATGGTGGTAGGCGTCTGTAGCCCAGCTACTCAGGAGACTCTTTGGAGCCCAGAAGCTTGAGGCTACAGTGAGCTATGATTGCACCAATGCCCTTCGACCTGGACAACAGAGCAAGACCCTGTTTCTGAAAAGAACAAATAAATAAACAAATAATTTTTTAAAAAATCAGAATTAAAAAAAAAGATCTGCTCGGCTCCATTCTACGAGCAATCTTCTCTGACTCGGACATCCACGGCCCTTCCTGACCACTGCTAGGCTCCGGCCAGGCACGGAGCGTCTCGGATGCGAAGTCCTGGCATGTGGTGACTGCGCTGTGGGTGGCGGGAGCCAGAAGAGAGAGGCGCCCTCTAAGAGGCAGGGGGCAGGCTTCCTGGGAAGGTGACGCTCTCAGCATCCATAGGGGAACCTGACTTCAAGCCAGGCAGAGTGGGGACCAAAGGGAGGCCCAAATTTTGCCTGTACAATGATCACTTGTATACCTAATCCTGAATTGCACCCCCCATCTTAAAAAGTAAAATTTAAAAAAGGGGAACAAAAAGTTAGAATACAAATTTCACCTGTACGATGACGGCTTATGTACCTAACCCTGAACTGTACCCCACATCTTTCAAATGGAAAAACAAACAAACTAAAAATAAAAAATATAAAAAAGGGCAAAAAAGTGAGGAGGAAGAGTGTTCCGCGTGGGGCAGGCAGGGAGGGGCTTCCAGGTGACGTGAGAGAGAACCCTTGAGTGCTTTTATGCAATGGCCAGTCAGGTGCAGCCACAGGAGGAGATAGGATGGACACAAGGGAGCCATGCCCCAGACACAGAAGGCATGGCATGCCATGTGGGACCAGGCAGGGCCCCAGCACGCAGGGCCACAAGAGGCATGCCACGTCATGCCAGAGCCTTCACTGGGGTTTCCGTGGAAGGTCAAGGCAGGGCGGGTGGGTGGTTTTGGATTCCCTAGTTTGAGTCATGCCAGAGGGCTCAGGGCTGTGGGGTGGTCCTCAGGGCCTGGGCGTGGACCTGGGCCCGGGATGATGGAAGCCGAGGACGGCGGCCTCCTGAGGTGCAAGCCCAACGGAGGAGGCTGGCTCTGATGGGCCGACCTGCAGTTCCACGCGTGCTCTGCTAAGCCTCCGGCCTCCGAGAACTGGCTGGCCAGAAGGGCAGACTCTGCCGGCCAGAAAGGTCTTCTGAGCTGTCAAAACACTACCATATGCAGAAAGGAGAAAGCACAAACAATTCAAGGGCCAACTCAAATCAGCTGAAGGTACACAGGAAGGGGCAGCAGCCTTGGGGACGCAGACCCGGTGACACCAGCACCAGCACCCTCCCTCCCTCCTCTCTGCCTGCCAAGTGAGTTGCTTCGCTCCCTGGGACCAGCAGCCCCCGGGTGGAGATGGGCGCCCTGGCCCAGGCCCAGAGACAGCGCTTCTCCCTGGCTCCGAGGAGCACCCAGCGCCTGACCCGAGGGGAGAGCCTGCAGACTGGCCCGAGATGGCTGGGCAGGCGAGGTAGCTGGGAGACGGCTGGCCACGCGAGGGAGCCCGTCAGAGTCCAGGGCCTGCTGCTGCAACTCAGAGGAAGAGCACGGCCCATGTGGCGCCTGCCCACTGGGAGTGGCCAGCCCTGCTCTCTGGCTCCTCGGCTCATGTGTCAGAGCCCTGCTGCCCCCGACCCAGCCTGGTGTCTTCCCATCGTCGCCTTCCATGGCCTTCCTCGCATCAAGGACAGACTCAGCACGTCAAAATGTCCACCCGGCGACATGTGAGCCAGGCGGCGCTGGACCAGATGTGGGTCAGACCCACTGATGGGGACTTGGGGGGCTGGCGAACTTGCACAGAGAAGACGCCTGCTGGGTTGGGGTGGACGGTCCTGGGGGTGGGGAGCGGGCCGGTGGCGCTTCTGGTGGGGGAGCCGTGCCTGTTTTCTTTTTTGAGTTGGAGTCTCACTCTGTCACCCAGACTGTAGTGCAGTGGCCGCTCCCGGCCACCGCAGCCTCGACCTGCTGGGCTCCGGCGATCCTTCCGCCTCAGCCTTCTGAGTAACCGGAATTACAGGCATGCGCTACCACGCCCAGCTGATTCTTTGATTTATTGTAGAGATGAGATCTCATTGCCCAGGCGGGTCTCGAACCCGCGGGCTCAGACAATTCACTCATCTCAGCCTCCCTAAGGCGCGGGATTACAGGCTGAGCCACCGAGCCCGGCTTCGTGCCTGTTTTCTGGGGCGATGACCCTTGCAGCCAGACGGGACTTCTGCTGGTTTCCCTGGAAACCGAAGCTCGGGGAGGGGAGGGGGCGTCTCAGCCCGAATGGCTTCCAGCTGATAATGTTCTCGTGCGGTGGACCCGTCCTTTCTCCGCTAGAATGGGAGGTGAAAACACATCCGTGCTCTCCTCTGGCATATGAGTCTCACCCTTACTCTTGTCGCCCTCGGGAATACGAGAACCCACAGCAAAGGCTGCACCCCTCCAAAACATGAGCCCCCATCACAGATGCTGGTCCCCTCCAGAAGACAAGACCCGGCCCCGTACCCTGCCCCCTCAGGAAAGCCAGCCCCAACGCCCTTCCTCGCCCCCTCCGGGACATAAGCCCCAGCCCAGACTCTAGCCGCCCTCAGGAAGGTAAGACCCTGGCACACGCCTTTGTGCCCGCCACGGGGCAAGCCCCCACGACACGCTCCTATCCCCTCGAAAATGCAAAACCCCGCCCTCTTGTCCACCTGCGCCTGACTGTGAGGCCCCAGTCTGCTCCTGCCCCCCCAGAATGCACACCCAGCACATCAAGTGTCCCCTTCCGACACACAAGCCCCTGCCTCCTCTTCTCGTCCCCAACTAAAATACCAGGGCCCGCCCCTTCATCGTGCCACCCTCCAGCACACCAGCCCTGAGCCCGTATACCGGTCCCCCTCTGGAGCCTCAACCCCAACCCTCTGGCCTTGTCCCTCTCTGGAAAATAAGCCCCTCCCGCAAACCCCTGTCCCCACCTGGACCCCAAAACCCCGCCCCAAACACTTGTCCTTCTCTCGAATGGAAACATCCACTGCACACATCTGTCCCTGTCCAGAATCTAAACCTCCACCCCAAGACTTGCCTTCCTAAGCCGGGCTCGGGGGCTCAGCCTGTGATCCCGCGCCTTTGGGAGGCCGAGGTGAGTGGATTGCCTGAGCCCGCGCGTTCGAGACCCGCCAGGGCAACTTGGCGAGACCTCCTCTCTACAATAAATCAAAATGAGCTGGGCGTGGTAGCACGCGCCTGTAGTTCCAGCTCCTTGGAAGGCTGAGGCGGAAGGA
>NW_007079948.1:16036-18194 GCF_000164805.1 Carlito syrichta | reverse complement strand
TCCAACTCAAGGGGAAAAAAAAAGACTTGCCTGCCTCTAGAAGATAAACTTATAAAATCTGAGCACACGCTCTTGTCCCCTTCAGGAACACAGGCCCCAGGGCATCCTCTGGTCCCCCGACAAGGCAAGCCCCACCCCATACTCACGTCCCCTCTGAGTACAGGTGCCAAGCCCATACTGCAGGCCCCCTCGAGAATGTAACCAGCTGGGTGAGAAGCCCCGCCCCATTTCTTGTCCCTTCCAGGATATGGGACCCAACTGGCTCTTGCTCCCCTCGGGAATGTGAGCCCCCACCTATAACCTTGTCTTTCTCTAGAACACAAGCCCCTGTCACGTGTTTTTGTCCCCTCTAGAATAAAGCCCCTGCCCTAGACACTTGTGTTCTACCTGGATACAATCTCCCAGAGTCAGGGCGGTCATCTGGGCAGGTGCCTGCCGTGTCTTGTTCCTGGCACAAACCACATGGCCAGTCTACGCTCAGGCCATGGCTTAACAGGGGCAGGGTGCGTCTGACAGGCAGGGGCGGCCCAGTGACAGTGTCTGGTGCTGTGGAAGCTGGGGCCTCTGGCCGTCATTGCCGTGGTTGGAGTCCTGAGTCGAGAGCCCTCTGGGCTTCGTGTCCCCTCTAGGGGAGACACAGGGTGGCAAAGAGAAGGGCCACACTCTACCTGTGGGTGGATGTGGACAGGTCCTGGGATAATGGAGTTTATGGCCTGTGGTGACCGGTCCGCGGTGGGGAGATGCCATCTTCCCGGGACCTGGAGGGGCCAAGACAGAGACTCTTAAGTCAAGGCCGAGGAACCTGAGCTCTTGGGGGCAGAGACTAGGTGGGACAGAGGGCCAGACCACTCTGCACACCTTGGGGAAGGCCCCATGGAGGCGTGTGGGGCCGGGCAGCCCTGAGCGCCTGGGGGCAGACCCAACGGGGGGGCGGGGGGCTGATTTACTATAGAGACGAGGTCTCGCCTGAGCTCGGGGCTCAGGCAGCCTCTCGCCTCCACCTCCCAAAGTGCTGGGATGACAGGCGTGAGCCACACAGCTGGCTCTTTCCTTGTCTTTTCCTTTCCTCTCTTCATTCTTCCTTTCTCTTTCTCTCTTTCTCTCTCCTTCCTTCCTTCCTTTGTCTGAGTCTCACCCTGCTGCCCAGGTTGAAGAGCAGTGGCACCATCCGGCTCACCACAGCCCAGACCCCCTGGGCTCAGGAAATCCTCCTGCCTCAGCCTCCCGAATAGCTGGAACTACAGGCATGTGCCACCCTTCCCGGCTAGTCTTTCCATTTTTTTTGGAGAGACAAGATCTTGCCAAGTTGTCCAGGCTGGTCTCGAAGTCCTGGCCTCAAACGATCCTCCCATCTTGGCCTCCCAAAGGGCTGGAATCACAGGCATGAGTCACCATGCCTGGCCAAGTTCTCATCTCTTCCATTCGCAGAGGTGTCCTCAGTGTCCCCAGAGCCACCTGGCACTGCCAGGCCCCTCGTGGGCATTTGCGGAGCTGCGGGGAGCACCTCCCGCCTCACAAGTCTTAGCCTGGAGGCAGCTGCGTCTCCTTGGGCTGCGGGTGTGCCATCCGCCCGGACACCATGTCCCAGCCGCAGGGCTGTCCTGAGCCAGAAAACCGCCTTGAGGGAGTGAGACCCAACCAGGGTCTCCTGCCTGGGTGGCTTCCTGCCTGGGCGGCTTGCCTTGGATGAGCGCTGGGCTTGGATCGAGACCCCGTGTGCAGGGGCCTCCCGCCTCCCCCTTCCTTGGGGTGCACAGAGGCAGTGTCTGCCTCAGCCGCCATAGCCGCCATGTGCCAGCGTGCGCTGCTATGTGTTTAACTTCCGGCCTAGGCCAGTTGCGATGGCTCACGCCTGTCATCCCAGCACTTTGGGAGGCCGAGGTGAGGGGATAACCTGAGCCCGGAAGGTTTGAGACCAGCCTGGACAACATGGGGAGACCCGGTCTCTACGAAAAAATTAAAAAATTAGCCGGGCGTGGTGGTGTGTGCCTGTAGTCTCAGCTACTCGGGAGGCTGAGGTGAGAGCATTGCCTGAGCCCGGGAGGCTGAGGCTTCGGTTGCTGTGATTGTGCCACTGCACTCCAGCCTGAATGACAGAGTAAGACCCCGACTCAAAAAAATGAAAAGGCTGGATAGGGTAGTCACGCCTGTCATCCCA
>NW_007079948.1:13904-15616 GCF_000164805.1 Carlito syrichta | reverse complement strand
CCGTCCAGCATGGTGCCAGGCGAAGGACGCCACCTCGAACCCCAGGCCTCGGGTCACAGGTGGCCCCGCCAGGCCCCTCTCTCCACTGCCCAGAGGGCTCGGGGGGGCGGGGCCGCACCTCACGTGGCCAGAGAGGACAGCCTGTCAGAGAGGACATGTCCTCACCCAGTTTACAGATGTGGAAATGGGCTCAGAACGCGGTGGGAGCCCCTCACAGGCCAGGTGGGCAGGCGGGAAGCAGCCCGGCTAGGGAGGGGGCTGGCCAGGGAATGGGCCGTGTGAGCTCAGGAAGCACACGGGCGTCGGGCAGAGATGCTGCGGGGTGTGGGTGTGTCCCCAGCATCCACACGTCCAAAAGCTTGTCCCCGATGGCCGGGAGTGGGTCAGTGCCACCGTCACGGGAGTGAGTCTGTCATAAGCCTGTCACTCTCTCTCAGGCATACATGCTCTCGCCCTTGCCCCACACTGCGGAAGACATCAGCAGGAAGGCCCTCGCCAGACGCCAGCCCCTGGCCTCCCAGCCTCCAGCACTGTGAGAAAGAAATTTTTGCTTGTGATAAGTGGCCCAGCGTGGTGTCCTGTCACAGCACAGAAAACGTGGACAGGCTGATGTGAGCCCAGGCAGGGCAGGCACGGTGTGACCAGGCCACGGACTGTCCAGCACAGTGCCAAAGAGGACATCAGAGCTCCCAGGCTCTCCCAGGCCTCTGGGGCTCCTGGACCAACCTTGTCCCTGGTACTTGGGTCCTCTGAGTTCACCCCCAACCCTGCCACCAGCCCCTCACCCCAGCCCCCACCTCCAGGCTGGCCTCCTTCATCTTCTAGGTGCACACTTTGGTCCTGTCCCCCACACAGGACCTGAAGTGCCCGTCCTCACAGAGAGCCTGTCCCTTCCTGCTTATCTCAGGAAGGCCTCTTGGAAACTCCTCCGACACTCTGGCCGTGGGGATCAGGGCTTGCTCTGGATCCTGGAACTCAGCTGGCCACTCAGCCCTGGTGTGAGTACACGTGTCTGGTACCCATCGCCTCACTGCTCAGAAGTGACAGTCCTGGGGGGAGACAGACAGTGGCCAGGGCAGGGAGCAGAGGAGGCATCGCAGGTGGACGCTGCGGGGAAGGAAACCGTGAGGATGGACAGGGTGGGTCGAGGGAGGGCCGGGGAGGCCCTGAGGCACGAGGACACTGGAGGCCTGGGGCCAGAGAGCGCTGGCCGGGGAGGGAGGTGGAGGCCACCGGGGAGGCTGGAGCCGCAGCAGCCAGGAGAGGCCGGGGGAGCTGGGAGGCTGCCTGCCGCATCCCGTCCTGCGACAGGCTTGGGCTTTGCTCTCAGAGCTGTGGGAAGCCAGGGTCCATTCCTGCGGGGAAGTGTGTGGGCACGTGGGGACCGTCCCTTGGACTGCCATGGGTGGAACCAGCGGCCGAGGCCGAGGCAGGATGGCAGACACCGTGTGGGTGTCTGATTCCCGGAGATGCTCTTGGTCTGGTGGTGGGGCGGGACAGAGAAGTGGGCAGGTTGGGTGCAGGACCAGCCGGGACGGGCAAGCGGGGCCTGCCTGGGCCTGGCGGCGGTGGGCAGGTGCAGCCCCCGGGGGCCTCAGACTGGCCTTGCCTTACTCTGGGGACACCTGCGTAGACCCCAGGGAGGGCTGGCTGGGGCCATGGGGTGGACAAACTGTCACTAGGGCCTGGCGGCTCTGGGGAGAGACCCCCAG
>NW_007079948.1:1068-12203 GCF_000164805.1 Carlito syrichta | reverse complement strand
CTTCCCGGCCGGCTGTCCCAGCCGCGACTCGACAGACAGCACGACGGCCGCAGGCCGCGAGGCAGACGACAGAGGGAGGCGGCAGAGGGCGATCGAGGGTCGGTGGCGCAGGCGGGGCCAAGCAGACGGCGGACGGCCGGTGCGTGGTTGGCACCCGGACGGCGGATGGCAGGTGGATGAGAGAGACCCAGCTGGGTGATGAGGAATCGATGGCCGGTCGAGACTGGCGAGCACCCCGCGGACTCACAAGCGTGGGGAGACTAGCGCGGACGCCAGCCGGGCACCCTTGGAAGCTGGGAAGCAGCTACTTGCCGGCCGCTTGGTGTGCCCTGGTTGGGCACCTGCTGCCTTCCCAAGAGGCCGTTCCCACGAAAGCCCAAGAATACAGGCCCGGGAGCCCCTGAGACAAGGAAGAGAGAGACAAGGGTTGTCGGTGACTGAAGGTTTCCATAAGGAGCAGGGAGTGGGTGGACGGGGCCAGGGCCGCACCCTCTGGGGTCCTCAAGGCCCAGCAGCCGGGGGGAGTTTGGGTGCCCCTCGGGGCCAGGCTGGCCAAGGCTGGGGAGAGGGGTGTCTGTCTACAGGGCCAGAGTCAGCCCCTGGTGACGGCTCAGTCGGCAAGTCCTAGCCCAAAGCCCAGTTGCGTGTTCTGCATCACGTGAACAAAGGATGGAGAACCGCTGACACTCGAGCAAAGCCGCTGCCCGAAGGAGAGGTCGAGAAAAAGAGACCAAGCCATGGTGCCCACGGACACCAGGCCAACTTGGAACGGAAGAGAGACCGCAGAGGAAAACTCCAAGTCGAGACCTCAGAGACTCCAGGCCATACAGCATATTCTGTCCTCGCCCCAAAGGTGTCTGCAGCTTGCCTTTTCCTCTCAGAGAATTTTCTTGAGATTTAGTCTTCATACGTAAATCAACCAGTTCGTGTGTTTTACATTCCTTTGTACACATGTTCCACCATGTAGTGAATGACACTTAGGTTGACTCCGGGTCCTGGGTTTGTTGGCAATTACTGTACAAATGATGCTTATTTGTATTAAATAAATTCATAGGACCGGCATAGTGGCTCACGCCTGTCATCCCAGTACTTTGGGAGGCCGAGGCAGGATTGCTTGAGTCCAGGAGTTCAGGACCAACCTGGGCAATATAGTGAGACCCTGTCTACACAAAACATCTAAAAATTAGCTGGGTGTCGGGGTGTGTGCCTGTAGTCCCAGCTGCTTGGGCAGCTGAGGAAGAAGGATCAACTTAGCCCAGGAGGTCGAGGCTGTGGTGAGCCGTCATCGCGCTACTGCACTACAGCCTGTGCCTGTAGTCCCAGCTGCTTGGGCAGCCTCACCTAGGCTGTAGTGCAGGGGCACGATGACGGCTCACCACAGCCTTGACCTCCTGGGCTCAGGGGGTCCTTGAATTTGGTCCTATGAATTTATTTAATCCTCATCATAAACCCATGTGGTAGGTTCCCCTACTGTTATCCTTACTTTAAAAATAAGTATTTATATACAGAAGCCTGGTGGGGTTAAAAGTAATTTTCAAAAAGTAAATAAATACACACACCCACACGCACCCCACACACACGTGTAAACCCTGGGACTCACACAGTGGTTCTCAGTCGGAGGTGATTTTACACCCTGTGAACACTGGCAATGTCTGGGGACATTTTTGGTTCCAATGACCGGATGCAGCTCAGAGCCAGTGGGTAGAGGCCAGGGATGCTGCTCTGCATCTTGGAGGGCCTAGGACTGTCCCACACCCAAGACTTCCCCACTGCAAATGCCAGTGGTGCCAAGGCTGAGAAACCCTGGAACAGTCCGTGGCACAAAACACGCATGTGATCTGTATTTGTTATTTTTTGAGTGCTGCAATGAAAGGGCTTTTCTCTGCATCCGCACCAGCATCTGTTGTTTTTACACCAGTTAGAATGGCCACTATTAAAAAATCAAAAAACACTAGATGCTGGCACGGATGCCAAGAAAAGGGAATGCTTATACCCTGTTGGTGGGAGTGTACATTAGTACAACCCCTGTGGAAATCTCTATCGGAGACTACTCAAAGAACTAAAAGTAGATCTACCATTCAATCCAGCAATCCCAAATCTAGGTATCTAGCCTAAGGAACAGAGGTCATTTGATGACAAAGACACCTGCACCTTCACAATCATCGCAGCACAATTCACAATTGCAAAGATGTGGAATCAACCTGAATGCCTATCAGCCGAAAATGTGGTACAGCTGAACGCGGTGGCTCAAGCCTGTCATCCCAGCACTTTGGGAGGCCGAGGCAAGAGGATTGCCTGAGCCCAGGGGTTCCAGACCAGCCTGGGCAACTTGGCGAGACCTCATCTCTATAATAAATTAAAAAATTAGCTGGGTATAGTAGTGTATGCCTGTAGTTCCAGCTACTTGGAAGTCTGAGACACAAGGATCGTCTGAGCCCAGCAGGTCGAGGCTGCGGTGGCCATGAGGGTGCCCCTGTACTCCAGCCTGAGAGACAGAGTGAGATTTCAATTCAAAAAAAAAAAAAAAGAGAGAGAGAGAGAGGAAACAAGAAAACGTGGTACATGTACACCGTGGAATCCTATTCAGCCACCAAAAAGAACAAAAGGCTGTCTTTTGCAGCAACATGGATGGCCTTGGAGGCCATCATCCTAACTGAACTAACACGGGAACAGAAAACAGACACGCATGTTCTCCCTCATATGCGGGAGCTAAATGAGGTATCTGCAAAGGCATGGGAAGGGGACAGTGGACACTGGAGACTCAGAGGAGGGGGGCGGGGGTGGAGGGGGAAAAGTCGCCTGCCGGGTACAATGTGCACAGGTGGTGGGGAGTCCACTAATGCCCAGACTTCCTCACCGCTATACCAGGCAGCCGTGCAACCCAAAACTATTTGTACCCCTTTAAAGCGATTGAATGAATGAATGGTCAAATGAATAAAAATTTTCAACAATCAGTGGCCAATTCGCTTGAGACAAAAGGGAACATTCAAAAAGGGAAGTTCTGCAAAAGACCAAGTGGGAGTTACAGACCTGAAAACAACAGTAACCAAAAGACCAAGGCTCACTGGCTGATCCAGGGGTGGAGCGGGGCTGGCGGCCACGAGAATGACACTCCAACACACCCGACCTCTCCTTCGAGGGCGAGGAGTGTGCGGTGCAGCTGGACGGAGGCAGCAGTTGCACGACATGGCCAGTGGACCGAGTGCCCCTGCACCGTGCGCTTCAAGGTGGCTGACCGTGTGACGTAAATTCTGCCTCAGTACAGAAACTAACTGGGGGATCCCAAACGTCCGGCTGGGGTTCCACGGGTGACAGGCATGGGGACTGCTCGTCCACGGGGGCTTGGTCCACATTCAAGATGTCAGGACACGTGACATTTCTCCCCAGCTGAGTTGACAGGACCCTTTCTCTGAACTCTATCCACAGATCTCTTGGTACACAGACCCCAGAGGAAGAAGAGGGGGGACAGGACGGCAGATGATCTCTGATGGACCCGAGGACCCACCCAGGCCCAGAACACACGCCAGGAGGCTGGCTCCACTGGCCCTGCGGTGCCTCTGCAGCAGGAAGGCCGTCTCCGCATCCCTTGAGGTTATCAGGGAGGGAAACGGTCTTGACACCCCCATGACGTCGTCCGGGAGACGGTCTCAACACCCCATGACGTCATCAGGGCGACAGTCTTGACACCCCCATGACGTCATCAGGGAGGCAGTCTAGACACCCCATGACGTCATCAGGAAGACAGTCTCATCGCCCCCGTGATGTCATCAACCAATCAGCAGCCTGCCTGCCTGCCAAGTTCCCTTTAAAACTCTAGCCTCAGGCTAGTGGGCAAAGTGACTCAAGTTGGTCATCCAAGCGCTTTGGAAGGCTAAGGAGAGGGGGCTGCTTACGACTATGAGTTCTAGATCAGCCTGGGCCACTCAGTGAGACCCCATCTCCAATTGAACAGAACAAAACCTATCTTCTGAATTCTCAAGGAGGTGGATTTGAGAAATACCTCCCGTCCTCCTCTGCACTCAGTGGCTTTGTGATGAGTCAACTCTTTCTCTACTGTGACAGCTGCTGTCTTCGACTTGACTTTTCAGGGTAGCGGGCATAGGAACCTGGTCGGGCTGTAACAGTGGCCCCTGACATCTCTGGGGTGGCCCACATCCTCTGCATCTCTCCAGATGTTTGCCTCTAGCTCCACTGAGGTTCCCTGTGGAGACCCCAAGAAGGGTTCCGAACCACCTTCCCACCCACAGAGGCAGAGGAGCGGCTGAGGGGCCACCAGCCTGTGGCACAGTGCCCATGGTGTCCCCGAGACGAGTGCCCTTACTCAGCTGGCAGGCTGTGGTGGCCCGGGGACCTAGAAGGTCAGGTCAGTCTTTGGAACCCTCACGAGCCTCGTGCTACCTGCCAGCTGAAGTCTTGCAGGCCAGTCTCGCAACAAGTGTCTTTCTTACTTCCTCCCTGGGCCGGGTTCTACTGTCCCACCAACCCCTCATATTCCATAATAAGCGGCAAGGTAACCCCAGATGTTTCTCACCCAGGGGATGCAGATGCCTTGGCCTGTCGGCGCTGGCTCCCATGACATCCGAGTCGGGGCACTGCTGGCTTCCCGCCCCTGCCGGGCCCCAGCGTACCTGCCCACCCTCCAGCTGAGGAGGTCAAACACCTCAGGGCCTCCCTGCCCCCTCCGCCTTGCACCACGGGCTGATGTCAGAAGATCCCGGAAGGAGGACAGCGAATGTAAGCGTGCCAAACACAGTCTGGTTCTTTTCCTTCCAGACTGAAGGGCACCCACTGGCTGGAATGTAGAGGTTAACTCATCTAAAACAGTGTTTGGTCGTTGAAGAAAAACATAGGGCATCTTTTTTGAAATGTGATAACACACTGTTTTAAACTAAATATGTCCTGTGCCTAGGCTTTTTAGACAACCAAATAAGCCTTAAGTCTGACAGCCCTAAAGCTGGCCCTACATTTGGGCTTTGAGTCACTGGAGTTAGTGATGGTAGCAGGCTTGAGTTTTGTTTTGATATTTAAGGCCAAGGCGTTGTAATCAATTCAAGGAGCATGACTGGAGTGAAATATCCACTTCCTTCTGCGTGTCTTTCTGTTTTCTGAAACTTTACTTTTAAAAGAAACCATGACTACAAACTGTCTTATAACAATGAGAAAGGTGGTTTAATCTTTAAAAAGTAACACAGACTGGGTGCAGTGGCCCACACCTGTAATTCCAGCACGTTGGGAGACCGAGGCGGGAGGGTTGCTTGAGCCCAAGAGTTCAAGATCAACCTGGGCGATGTAGTGAGACCTCATCCCTACAAAAATAAAAAACTTAGCCAGGTGTGGGCTAAGTTAGGGCTACTTGGAAAGTTGAGCCAGAAGGATCGCCTGATCCCAAGAGGTTGAGGCTGCAGTGAGCCGTAATCATGCCACTGGACTCCAACCTGTGCAACAGAATGAGACTGACTCAAAAAAAACACTTTTTCTAAAAGGCAGGATTTATTGAGAGGACAGAAAAGCTCCCATAGTGGGAGGGGACCTGAGGGGGTTGCCTGAGAATTAAAAAAATAAATAAATAAAAAACACTTAAAAAATGGGCCAGGTGCAGTGGCTCATGCCTGTAATCCCAGAACTTTGGGAGATTGAGGCAGGAGGATTGCTTGAGACCAGGAGTTCAAGACCAACCTGTGCAACATAACAAGACCCCATCGGTACAAAAACCTAGAAGGGAAGGGGTGGAGAGATGAAAAATCACCTGTGGGGTACAATGTGCACAGGTGGAGGTGATGGCCCAGACCTCTTTGCCATTATACAATTGCAACCATATAAACAAAAACTATTTGTATCCTCTAAAGCTACTGAAATAAAGAAAAACAAACTAATTTTTTTTAATGACCAAAAAATTAGCTGGGCATGGTGATGTGAGCCTGCAATCCCAGCTACTTGGGAGGCTGAGGCAGGAGGGATCACTTGAGGCTAGGATTCCAGGTTTCAGTGAGCCATGATCATGCCACTGCACTACAGCCCGGGTGACAGAGTGCGACTCTGTTCCTAAAAAAACCCAAAATGGCTAGGCGCCATGGCTCACGCCTATAATCCCAGCACTTTGGGAGGCTGAGGTGAGGAGATTGCCTGAGCCCATGGGTTTGCGACTAGCCTGGGCAACTTGGTGAAACCTCATCTCTACAATAAATCAAAAAATAGCCGAGCGTGGTAGCGTGCGTCTGTACTTCCAGCTACTTGGAAGGCTGAAGCGGAAGGATCGCCTGAGTCCAGCAGGTCGACACTGGGGTGGCTGTGAGCGTGCCCCTGCACTCCAGCCTGGGTAACAGAGTGAGACTCCAACGCGAAAAAATAGAAGATACAAAAGTAACCTCCCCCCAAAACAGAAAACCAGGATGGACTTGCTGCTTCCTCTCTTTCCCATCAACGCTCTAAGGCAAGTCTTCAGGGGCCCCATGTGAGCTCCGGATGGGAAGCCCCCAGTGCCTCCCGTGACTGAGGCATGGAGGCGTCTTCTCCAATGCCACACGCCGGGAGTGAAGCCAGGACAAGGTAGGTGCCCAAGAAGCAGCTGGCAGGTGGGCTGTGTGCGGGCGGAGGCTCAGCGGACCCGGGCCTCTTTCTGCTTCCCTGATTTTTCTCTGCCTCCCCCCACTCTTTCCATAGGAGCTTTGGGTGAGGCTGAAGACCATCTGGCTCCAGGAGAGGGCGTGGGATTTCGTCCCCACCAGGTAGGACAGTCCCCGGGGCACCGTGTTAAACTCAGGGAGGGAAAGGACAGTTGGGCACAACCCGACTGGGATTTTCTTAAATTTAAAGACGCGGGGTACAATTCAGGATTAGGTATACAAGTGGTCATCACACGGGTCAGGTTTGGGCCTCCTTTTGGTCCCCACTTTGCCTGGTTTGAGATCAGGTCCCCTTATTGATGTTGTGTTCCCTCTCCCCCACCCTGGCAGTATCCTGCTACTGCCAATCTCTCTTTCTTTCTCTCTCTCTCTCTCTCTTTCTTTCTTTCTTTCCTTTCCTCCCTCCCTCCTGCCTTCCTTCCTTTCTTTTGTGTTGAAGTCTCACTCCGTCGCCCAGGCTGGAGTGCAGTGGCATACTCATGGCCACCGCAGACTCGACCTGCTGGGCTCAGGCGATCCTTCCACCTCAGCCTTCCATGTAGCTGGAACTACAGGTGTGTGCCACCATGCCTGGCTAATTATTTTAAATGATTTATTGTAAAAACGAGGTCTCTCCAAGTCGTGCAGACTGGTCTTGAACCCCTGGACTCAGGCAATCCTCTCACCTCTGCCTCTCACAGTGCTGCAATTACAGGTGTGAGCCACCACCGTGCCTGGTCCAATCCCTTTCTTATAGTATTATGGTAAATGTTCAGGGTCCACCTATGAGTGAGAACATGTGGTACTCTGTTCTTTGTTTCTGAGATAGAACACTGGGAATGATAGACTCTAAATCCATCCAAGTTGCTGCAAAGTCCATGTTTGTACTCCTTTATGGCTGTTTAATATTCCACTGTGTATATGGACCACATTTTAAAAGATACAGTCCACTAATTGGGTTTTTAAGCCCACCGCCCTGAAAATGAGTTCAACATTGCAAAGCAGCTGAGAGAAGAGGGTGGGGGATTTTACCAAAACCCACCTCTTTGAAAATTCAGAGGCTAGGGTTTTTTGTTTATTTGATTCTTTTTGAGTCGGAGTCTCACTCTGTCACCCCAGCTGGAGTGCAGCAGTATACTCATGGCTACCACAGCCTTGACCTGCTAAGTTCAGGCAATCCTTCTACCTCAGCCTTCCAAGTAGCTGCACCACCAGGCCTGGCTAACACTTAACACATTTTTTTGTTTTAATTTGATGTAGAAACAACGTCTCGCCAAGTTGCCCAGGCTGATCTTGAACCTCTGGACTCAGGCAATCCTCTCGTCTCGGCCTCCCAAAGTTCTGGGATTACAAGCCTGAGCTACTGTACTGGGTCGTGGCTAGAGTTTTTTTCTGTTGTTTTTTTTTTGAGTTGGAGTCTCACTCTGTCACCCAGACTGGAGTGCAGTGGTCGCTCCCGGCCACCGCAGCCTCGACCTGCTATGCACCTATGCAATACACTTATGGAGTCTCGTTGGCATCGATCTGGTTGTAATTCCTTCCGGGAGGAAGGAATTCAAGCACCGTCTGTAAGAGCGGATGAAAAGGAAGCTTATTAAAGAAATGGAGAAATGGGGACGTGGTATAGCCACAGGCAGGGCAGCCCACATGCATCGTTGAGGTTTCCGCTGGAAAACAGAAGTGACTTGATGGAGTGACCGAGAGCACTTCTCTGTAGGCAGAGCAGCCAGGGCTGGTCTGTCAGCCAAACAGTAGCCCGGTGTCACAGGGGATCTGTTTTGTATAGCTGTGTCTTGATTCTGCACTAAGTAAGGGGTGGGGTATTCAAGGGTTTTCCAGGAAAGGGGCAGGCAGGGAGTTCTGGGAATGGAGGGCAACTTCCCGGAGTTGCTACGGCAATTGTAAAGTGTCATGGTGCTGGTGGCCATGTCTTAGCACGCTAATATATTATAATTAGAGTATAGTGAGCTGAGAGGAGAAGCAGAGGTCCTCCTCATTCACCCCCTCATCTGAAGCTGTCCTTGTTGACAAGGTGAGCGAGAATCCCGGACAGAAACAGTTATACGCAAGCATTAATCAGGCTGCCCGCCAACCCACTTCCTCGCTGCCAGTCACTGTAGCGCTAGAGAGTCACCATCTACATCCCCAAGGCTCCTGCAGCCAGAATTTCTGACGTTAGAATCATAAGGCTTTTGTTTAAGAACCCCTTTGGCAGACCCTGAATTCCAGCGGAACGGCAGATGCCAACTGGCCTGAAGACTCCCACAGAGGAGAGAATGCAGTTGCTTCATCTCTGGTCTGTGACTTTGCTTGCACTCTTCGACCAACCGAATCTACGCGCTTCGGCCCGCTGCAAAACCCTGCAAAGCCGAAGCTCCCAACTCCTGGGAGACGGGCCTGAAGCTTCCGCCAGTGCCCTTGTTTGCGGCCCTACAAGTCAACCTCTTTCTCTTCTGCAACTTCTGTCTCAGGCTGTTGACTTGCTGTGCTCCCTGGGCGATGGACCTACTGCAGGTATGTATGCACCTATGCGATACACTTCTGGAGTCTTGTTGGCATTGATCTGGTTGTAAGTGTCTGACTCCGGCTGAAGCAAATCATTCATTCATTGGCTCATAGTCCTGAGGCAGGCCACAGGCCAGAAGAAAAGCGACCAAAGTCAGGTCATCAGGACTGGCACTGAGGCGCCATGTCTGTGTCACTGTCTCATCTCTCCACAGGGTGGGGAAGGTGGTGCTGGCTGCCACCAATTTCCCATCCAGCTCAGCACATACCAATCCTGGGTCAGTCCTGTAGGGTCACACACCCGCTCTGGGCTAAGGGTCAAAACTCTCCTAACAAAAGAAGGGACAGGGGAAAGACAGGGAGTGGAACAGACTCAAGCCAGCCTCAGGGGTGGCCAGGACAAAAGCAGGAGTCAGAGCCTCACACGTGCAGCCTAGCAGCGGGCAAAGATGCGGACAGACACCACCCGAGAGGGCGCCAGGTACGTCCATCCTCCCCTGGGAAGGCTGGTCCCTGGAAAGGGTGTCAGGTAAGTCACATCCTCCCCTGGGGAGGCGGGTCCCCGGAGAGGGCGCCAGGCATTTCTACCAACCCATGTGCCTGCAGCTCCTTGACAGCTGTGTCCTCTCCTCTTGGATGGGGACAGGCCTGGGATAGCTCTGATGGTCAGAGTCCTGAGGAAAGGACATGCTTCAGAAGGGTTGGCAGTATTCACGCCCTCCCGCATGGAGCCCCTGTTACCATGTAGGGAGTCCGGGACAAGCTGGTGAGAGGTCATAGTGGGCACTGAGAAGCTGGATGTCCACCACCCAGCCACCATCTGAGCGGCAGGCACAAGGGACTCCCAGGGAGACCAGCAGGGCTGTGCAGTGAGCATCGGCTCACGAGGTTGAATAACGCGGCGGCTTCACACCACTGTCCTCCCTCCTCCACACCCACTGGGCCAGTCACGCTTCCTCTGGGAATGACAGAAAGGCACCTCTTTTTCCAGGGCCAGGGCACAGATGCTATGCAACCCACGCAGAGGGGAGAGGCCTGGCTGGACGTCCACCCCACCGGCCCCCAGTGAGGCACTCGTGACAGCACAGGGCCTGGGGCTGCATGGCGACCCCTGGGGCTGTGAGGCCTGGGACCAGAGCTGGTCTGCCCTCGCTCTTAGGGCCTGCTGGCTGTCACTGCTGATTCTGCGGCAAGTGCTAGTGACCACCCCGAGACCGTGCTGGGTGAAGCGAGCGCCAGGCTCTCACCCTCAACAGAATCCTGATCTCGGGCGGCTCTGTCCCACATCCTTCCCTCGCCCGCCCAGCTCTCCCTGTCCTGGGCAAGAGCCCCTCTTTCCCACGTCCCTGGCTCTAGACAGCTGTTGGGGGTGAGATGGGGTGTAAGATGGTGAGCTTACTCAGGGCAGGCTGGGGTCGGGTTCATCTGTGCCTGCACAGAACATTCTGCTACAAAAAATTAAAGCAAGGTTTCACTCTGTGACCCAGGCTGGAGTGCAGCTGGGTGTGACTCCAGCTCATTGCAGGCTCCATCTCCTGGGTTCAGTCTTTCCGCCTCAGCCTTCCGAGTAGCTGGGACTACAGGTGTGAGCCACTGCGCCTACTAATTTTTATTTTTTTGTAGAGACGTTGAAGGACAAGGCGCCAGAGTCTCACTGGTGCCTCATCCTTCAGACGTGGTCTCACTGTGTTGCCCAGGCTGATCTTGAACTCCTGGGCTCAAATGATCCTCCTGCCTTGGCCTTCCAAAGTGCTGGGATTATAGGTTGAGCCACTGCACCTGGCCTGAATAGAAAATCTTGATCCTTGAAGGCAGTTGCACTCGTTATTCAGGCTAGGATGTCACCACCAAAACTGTCCATTAATTTACTTGACTGAGCCGGGCTCGGTGGCTCAGCCTGTAATCCTGCGCTTTGGGAGGCTGAAGTGAGTGGTTTGCCTGAGCCCGTGGGTTTGAGACCCGCCTGGGCAACTTGGCGAGACCTCACCTCTACAATAAATCAAAAATTAGCCGGGTGTGGTAGCGCGC
>NW_007079948.1:0-793 GCF_000164805.1 Carlito syrichta | reverse complement strand
TGCACTCCAGTCTGGGTGACAGAGTGAGACTCCAACTCAAAAAAAAAAAAAAAAAATTACTGGACCGAATTACTATTCATGGACTGAAACAGGCCACTTATGTTTTCTGCATGTTTGAAGCAGGAAGACTATTTGTCCATGACTGAATATCTTGATCAAGAGGTTGGCTAAGGGTCGGACACAGTGGCTCACGTCTAGTCCCAGGGCTTTGGGAGGCCGATTCAGGAGGATTACTTGAGCCCAGGAGTTCAAGACCAGCTGGGCACCATAGCGAGACCTTGTCTCTACAACGCATCCAAAAATTGGCCTGGCACGGTAGTGCCTGCAGTCCCAGCTAATCGGGAGGCTGAGGCCAGAGAATCTCATGAGCCCAGGAGTTGGAGGCTGTGGTGAGCTGTGGATCTTGCCATTGCACTGCGGCCTGAGTGGGTGGCAGAGTGAGACCCTTGGCTCAAAGAAAAAAGGTACTGGCTAAGGGTGGAAGTCTGCGGGGAGAGAGGTCTGTTTCTAACAGAGGGAGAGGGAAGATGTAAGGAGAAGAGGGACGGGAGGAGAGAAAACCGGACACCCCAGGGGAAAGAAGGAGATGAGAAATGGAGAGGTGCTGGGAAGAGCCTGGGACAGGCGCTCCCAGGGAGAAGATGGGAGAGCAAGAGGGGCACAGGAAGAGTGAGGGAGAAAGGCTGCCAGGAGGGGGAGAGGCCAGAGAGAGCCCACGGGAGGGGGAGGAGGTTGGAGGTTCCTGGAGGTTGGGGGGGTGAGCAGAGGCGCCAGGGAGCAGGAGGGAAAGGGG
>NW_007079947.1:86303-87495 GCF_000164805.1 Carlito syrichta | reverse complement strand
CCCCTGGGCTCAGGCAATCCTCTCACCTTGGCCTCCCAAAGTGCTGGGATTATAGGCATGAGCCACCATGCCTGGCTCATCTCATTATGTTTGCCATAATCTGTTGGGGAGAAGGAATTCACTACGTCCTCCCACCCCAGTGAAGGGAAAGGTGTCAGTCCCAGGAGATGGGGACGTCTGGGCCCAGAAGCTTCTCTGAGGAGGGGACATTGAACAGCGACCTGAATGGAGCGAGGGAGCTGCCAAGCAAGGACTGGCGGGAAGAATACCCCAGTCCGCGAGAACAGCATGTGCAAAGGCCCTGTGGTGGGAACAAGCCAGGGGCCTCAGAGAGAGGATGGAACGGCAGGAAGGCAGCCACAGAGGAGAGCAGGGCTGGATCACTCGGGCCAAGGACTGCATGCCCATGATGGAGCCAGCGGCGGGTTTCGCACCGGAAGCGACTCCATCTGACTTCCCCTGTTCAAGTAGTCCTCTTGCTGCGGTTTGTAGGACAGCTTAGAAGTAGGTGAGCCAGTCTGGAAGCATCTGGAATAAGCCAGGTGAGATGGGAGTGAGGTGAGGGAGTGGTGTTGAAGACCCGGCAGGTCTTCAGGCTCCGGGGGCACGAGGAACTGAGGAAGGGTTGACAGCCTCAGCAGAGGGGGCAGGGGACACAGTGGTGGGAGGTGGTGACACAGGGGTGGCACTGTTTTCCTGAGAGCAGCAGGGAGCCACAGAGGGCTGAGCCCGGGCAGGGCATGGCCAGACACTGCCTTGGCGAGACAGCCTGGCTGAGTGAGGAGAGTGGGCTGTGGAGTAAGAGCAGGCGGGTCGAATTTTAAGGCCCCCCTTTGGGGAAAAGAATACCGAATTCAGAAGAAGGTGGGCATGTATTTAGAATAACGGTGAGGCCGGGCTCAGTGGCTCAGCCTGTAATCCCAGCACTTTGGGAGGCCCAGGTGAGTGGATTGCCTGAGCCCGCGGGTTCGAGACCCGCCTGGGCAACTTGACGAGACCTCATCTCGACAACAAATCAAAAAAAAAATTAGCCGGGCGTGGTAGCGCGCGCCTGTAGTTCCAACTACTTGGAAGGCTGAGGCGGAAGGATTGCCGAGTCCAGCGGGTCGAGGCTGCTGTGGCCGGGAGTGGCCACTGCACTCCAGTCTGGGTGACAGAGTGAGACTCCAACTCAAAAAAAAAAAAAAGCCCA
>NW_007079947.1:80809-86016 GCF_000164805.1 Carlito syrichta | reverse complement strand
CCCAGTAGGAGGGGGGCTTAGGGAGGGGGATGGGGTCAGTGGGGGCTTGGCCAGGCTCGGGGACCCTCCCGAGGGAGGGGCAGAGGGACCCTCGCCCTGGAGGCCTAAGATGAGGAGGGGCCCTACCTAGGCCCTGCCAGTCTGCTAAGCCCAAGCCCATCCTCCGCCCACCCCCCGCATCTCACTCCTCCCCCTGGAGCCCGTGCTGATTTGCTGAGTGGATGGCCTGGCCGTGGGAACCCGCAGACCTGGCCAGAGCCAGCTCAGGCCCCTAAACCAGGGGGATTAACACCCAGACATTGTTGTCACAGTCTGGTCTTGGGAAGCTGGGCCCTGCCCGGATGAGGCAGTGGACACAGGCCTGGGGCCTGGGAGTGGGGACTCCACGTGGCTGTAACTGGCCTGGTCAGTTCCCCCTTGGCGTCTGAGCAACATTCCCCACACCCTTGGCCTGTTCAGTAAAGGGACCCGGGGCTGGAATGGCGCTCATTCACCAGTGGACGTGACTTTGAGCACATTACTCTTTGTGCCTCTGTTTCCCCCGTGTGTTGAGAAGACTGAACAAGAAGATGGGGGGCAGGGCCTAGGTAGGGCAGGGGGCCTGGAGCCTGACCATGGCCTCGAGAGCCCCCCCATAGGGGACTGCAACCCAATGTCAGCCGCAGCCTTCTGATATGAAGGGTCGGTGAGCACTTTGGAGTGCGGGGGCAGGAAGGAGGTGCAGGAACCCCCCTCGGGGGGCGGGGCAGGGAGAGGCCAGGCCCTCCATCTCCGGCCCCAACGCCCCCATCTTGTCCACCAGACCTGTTTCCACAGGGGAGGTTCCCAGTGGGAGGGGCCTTAGGGAGGGTCATGGGGTCAGGGAGGGCTTGGCCAGGCTTGGAGACCCTCCCAAGGGAGGGGTAGAGGGGCTGTCACCTCTTTCCATAGGGGAAGGTGAGCCCATCTGCATGTCAACCACAGAGCTAATGATGCTTTTCTGGCATTTTCTCCCCCAGCCTTCAGGACAACCTTGTGAAGAGCTTATCACGGTTCTCTTTCTCTCCCCAGGAGAAAACTCAAGGTTGAGAAAGATTAAGCGACTTGCTCAAGGTCACAGGGCTAATACATGCAGATTTGAGAGAGTTGGAGGGGGTCTGACTCCAGAGCTCAAGCTCTCAACACTCACCGCCTTTTACCAGCCCGGCTCCCCTATGGTTGGCATCCATAGTACTTAAGATCCTGAGGTCATTCATTTTGTAGGAATTGTTGGACCCTACTGAGCGCCAGAGACACAGGCCAGCTCCCAGTCTGGCAGGGAAAGCAACCAGCATGGGAGGCATGTGACTCCTAAGTGTACCTGGATGAATCAGCAGCCTTCTCAAAAGCAGTGACCAGAGTGCAGGGCTTGCGGGGAGGAAGAAGTGATCCAGACCCATGGAGTCTCGCCAGTTTTCATCATGACACTTGTAAGCAACAGAAACACAATTTTAACTGGTTTAAGAAAAAGGCATGTATTGACTTCAGAGGTCTAGAGATAAGACTTCAGGCAAGGCTGAATCCAGCAGCTCAAGTGATGCAATCAGTTATCCCTCTTTATCTATCTCTTTGCTCTGCTATCCTCCAGGTTGGTCCAAGTGGTGGCGACAGTGGTGCCAAGTTTGCATCCTGCCAGCCAACAAGCTCACTGGAAAAACACTGCCTCTTTCCAAATAGGCCCAGCCTCAGACCCAGGGACGGAGCTGGTACTTATCTCAGAACTGGTAGCCACCATGATGGGCCAGACCTGGGTCACGTACACATCCCAGAGCTGGAAGGGGAGAGGCTATGTGGCAATCCCTCCTGAGCCCCAGGTACTGAGAGTGGAGGTGGAGGCGCCAAGCAGAAACTGGGTGCTGTTGTCAGAATCAGGGACGGCAATGCTGGTTCCAGGAGTCACAGATGTCCCTTGGAGTCTCCGGCAGGACTGAGTCTCCTCCTTCCCCTTCCTTCAACAATCTGTCCATCTCACTACAAGACCCCTGTGGGGGAAGAGGAATGCACCTCTGAACACCTGCCGGGTACCAGGCACTCCCACCCGCTTTACCCATTAACTCCGCACAGGGAAGCCAAAGCCACAGCCACGGGTAGGTGCCACCAGCCCCGGGTTGCAAGGGGAAACTGAGGCCCAGAGAGAAGAGATTTGCCCAAGGCTGCCAAGTGCCAGAGACAGAGTCACTCACGGGCACTGGTGCTACTCACGGCTGTGCCTGTGCCCCGCCCCCTACATATGGGAGCTCCCACTTCCCCCACCCCCACCCAGCCCCTAGCCCAGGGCCCAGCGCACAGCAGCGCTTAGGAAATAAGTGTTGGACTGATCCGACTCCCAGCAGGGAGGCTGGAGGACAGAGGGCTTCTGAGGCTGTTTGCAAGGAGTGGTCCCCCCACCACACATCTCATGCAGTTACACATCTGGGCAACCCCAAGCTGGGGCTGGGCAGCTCTGACCTGGCCAGAATGGAGCCAGGCAAGGGAGGGGTAGCTGAGCTGATGCTTCCTTCTGGGGTCTCTGGCCTCCTGGGGGCTGGGGGTGGTGCTGTGACTCAAGGAGCTTTTGGAGGAAGGGGACACTTCTACCCACTCTCCCCAGGTCTGTCCCGGTTCTTGGACCTAGCTGACAAGAGAGTAGATGGTGTGAGCAGAACATTCTAGAAGCCAGGTGAGGGACGTGAGAATAGCCAGGGCTACCCTTTGTGGGCACTGATTAGGGGCAGGTCCTGGGTGGGCCCTTCCAATGCCTCTGTCCCCAGCGTTTCTGCAGAGGGTAGCACCACCCCCATTCTCAGCACCTAGCCACATCAAGGGGCGGAGCCTCGAGAGGGGACGGCACTTGCCCAAGTCACAGCCAGCACCAGAGGGCTGAGAGTTCCACTGACACCCAGCCCCAAAGCCCACACTTTCCCACTGTCCTTTCCCCCACAATGTTCTCCCTATTCCCAGGTGGGCTTCTGTCCCGCTCAGCTGAACCCTCCCCTCCCCAGAGGAGGCTTCCTTACCCCCACCCCGCCCCATTTTCTGTCTCAGCCCCTGGTCCATTCACTATTGGTCATTAATGCATGGACTTGCTTTATGGGTTGCCTCCTCCACCCCCCTGTACGTTCTGTGGGGACAAGGACTGATGGTGTCTGACTTGATTCCCAGGGCTCTGGGCACACAATAGGTGTCCAGTCACTGTCTTCGGAGTTGAGCACTCCAGTGTGGACGGCAGGTGCCGCACTCCCCCACAGAAATGGATGGCAGCAAATGTTCCCACTGTCCTGGGAATTGTCCCCAAACTTCTCTCCCACCCCTTCCTGCTACCCAGGGTCTCTGCCGCCCCAATCCTAACAGAAGATTGAGCCCCCTTGCCTGTCGGGCTGTAGGGAGTGGGCAGGAGGCTGATCCCAGCCTGGCCAGGAGGCTGGAGGGCAGGCGGCCTCAGAGCCGGTGGACAAAGGGCGTGTGTTCTCGCCGGCGCACTTCCTGGGTTTCCATTGCAGGAAGTTTGGCACCTGCCGATCGGTGACACTGACACCCGGGGCTGGTGCGGGAGACTCTGGGCAGAGACGTGCCCTCCACCTGGGAGCAGCAGCGAGGTGGAACAGGAGGCTGGGGTGTCGGACGGCAGGTGAGTTGTGGCAGCTGGACCCCCATGTCCCCAGTGGACCATCCCGGGGCAGCTGTGGCGGGCTGGGGTCCTAGACTGAGTCCGTGTGACCTTGAACAAGGCCCCAGGCCACCCTCTGGGTGCCTCACTGTCCCACCTGGGGGTGCGATGGGGTGGCTCAGGGGATGTCCTGGGGTGAGGATCGCTCCATTTTTATCTGTCTTCAGTAAACTTCTGGGTCACCAAGTGCCTGAAAAGGGTCTGAAAATCCCTGAGTGCGCCACCCTGTTCTGGGTCCTTCTCATCTCTACATCTCAGTGGCTCCGTCTTGGGGACGTCCCCTCCAATGGGGGGGGCATGACTGCCAAGGCAGGGAATGAGCAGGCCAGGGGTTCCAGCCTCGGCTCTGGCATCGGCAAACGGGGCAATGGGATGTTTCCCCGGGAGCAGCAGAGCTGTGTGCTCAGGGCACCCGTGGGTCTGGTTTGAATCCAGCTCCGTCACTGGCCCCTTGGGCAGCCTGCAGTCTCCTGGGGCTTCCATGTCCTGTGAACAGGAATCATCAGCCTGGTGCACAGGGCTCTTAGAATTAGCAGGACGGGTCTGGGGCACACAGGAAGCCCCTGCACATGGCTGTAAGGATCAAATGGGACAAGGGGTGACGAGAGGGGCAACAATGAGTGGATAAGGGAGGGAGGAGGAGGAGGAGGATGGCAGAGTATCCAGGCAGCCCTTCCTGACCCCAGGAACATGAGCCACCCTGTGGTGACTGCAGCTGCGGCCCAGGCCCGCAGGAGAGATGAGCAGCCCAGCTCCCCCAGGCAGCAGGCCCCCCCAGACGGCGCTGGGGCCAGCACTCCTCTGGCCTCAGCCACTGTGGCTTTAATCAAAAGAACAATCTGTTTGCTTCTCAATCAGACCCAGATTCCTTTTCCCACAATGTTCCTGAGGCCTCCAGGGACCCCGGCGGCCCATCCTGGCCCCATCCCGGGCCCCAGAGCTGAGGCTCTGCTTGGCTCCTTCCCCCATGCTCCATCTACCCCAGCGCGGGAGGGATAACAGGAGCTGCAGGCAGGAAGTCGGCACCAGGGCAAGCTGGGCCCAGACTCCAGGGCTCCTGGAGGGGCCTGTCCGCCGGGACCCCCCTGCAGGGCTTTCGGGGCTCAGAGAGGCAGCGACAGCTCAGGACAGCCAGTCAAGGTGACCTGCTCCACCGGGGGTGTCTGGGTCCCCGCCTCGGAGCACCCCCTGAAAAAGCCCCCAACCCAGCATGCCACTGGTGTGTGCTCCCCACTCTCCTTACCACCCTTCCTCTCAGGCCAACCTGGAGAGGTCGGCAGGGGTCACCCCATTTTACAGATGAAGACACTGAGGCCCAGGGAGGTGGTGTGACTGCCCTGGGTCACGCTTGGTGAGTGGCCGCTGAACGCTCAGACTCTGGCGGATCCCAGGGCCAAGTCGGACTGTAAGTAGCCCCTCACCGGACGGGGAAGTGGGCTGCCAGCCCAGGTGGCCTGGGTGCGTAAGGCCCCTCGAGGTACATAGAGTCCCTGGGGGGTGGGCAGCAGGGAAGGACGCCCACCCCGCCTCCTCGCCTCCCCGC
>NW_007079947.1:76587-79939 GCF_000164805.1 Carlito syrichta | reverse complement strand
GCCGGGGCTGCCCTTCTCTGGGCCTCAAATGCCCGTCGGGGGTGGGAAGCTTGGGACCGGCCGACCCCAAGGTGTGTGCCCCGGGGCGCCCCTGGCGTCGCCCCCCAGCAGCTCAGTTCTGAGGACCCGGGGGCTCCTCCGCCCCCCAGGGGCTGGATGGCCCGCTGTCCTCTGCACCCTTCCTGTGCGAGACCCCGAGTGCCCTCCGCCGTCCCTGCTCAGCCACCCATCAGGACGGACTCCTCACGCGACGAGGACAAAAACGAGGCCAGAGAGGTTCCGTGATCTGCCCAGGGTCACCTAGCCGGAAAGAGGCGGGGTCCAGTGTGAACCCAGCTCTGCCTCATTTCGCCGGGGTGGGAGAGAGGATGGGGAGGCTGCAAGGTGGGGGGTGTTGGAACACAGCCCCCACACCACCTCCAGCAAAGTTTAGACTTAGCGAATTTTAAACATAGGCTGCTTTATTGAGTTATTAAAGAACACAGCTTAGAGGTGGTTCGAGAAGGTTTTTTTTTTTGAGTGGGGAATAAGGAGGAAGGCAGGCGTTGGGGGTGGGAGGCCTCCCCCCTCAGCGGCTGGGTGGCTGGCTGGCTGGCTGTCAGCCTCCTTCCTTCCTCTTGACAGGAAATGACTTTCCTTCCCTTTGTTCCCACTTTCTCCGCTTACCCAGCTGGGTCTCTGATCCCCCCTCAAGGGGAGGGAAGGTTGGGGGCAGAGGGTCCCCTGGGCGCGGCTGGCCGGGAGGCTGCCCTGCCGGGAACTTACATACACCCTGCTCCAGGATGACCTGGAGGCAGAGGAACCCGAGGATCCTTTTCCCAATGGGACCTGACAGGGTTTTGAAACTCTCCAGCTAAGTCCCTCCCCTGGGGCCTGAGGTCTCACTGCAGGGACCGCGGTGGGGGGGCTGCCCAGCTGTGAGCATCTGGCCTCAGCGCTGGACATTTTCCGAGAAATCAGGCAGATCTGACTTCCCGGAGGAGTGGAGTTGGGCTCAGGGCAGGAGCGATGGGGGTGGGGACATCCTGAAGGGCCACAGCAGTCTCTGGGGACCAGCCCAGAAATGCACTGACCACAAGATACCCAGCCCGGATTGGACCATTCTGGGGGAGAACAGGTCTGGGAATTTGGGGTGGGGGGTGCACCTTATGCCATCTTAGGAAGAAAAACGTGTCTTCTCAGGTCCAAGGACTCCTAGACCTCAGGCCAGATGATGCTCCCTTAGAATTCCAAGTCTAAGGCCGGGCGTAGGGCCCAAGTCTAAGGCTGGGATTATAGGGCTCAAGCCTATAATCCCAGCACTTTGGGAGGCTGAGGCGAGAGGATTGCCTGAGCCCAGTGAGCAACTTGGTGAGACCTCGTCTCTACAATAAATCAAGAAATTAGCTGGGTGTGATGCCGTGCGCCTGTAGTTCCAGCTACTTGGATGGCTGAAGCAGAAGGATCGCCTGAGCCCAGCAGGTTGAGGCTGCAGTGGCTGTGAGCGTGCCGCTACACTCCAGCCTGGGTGACAGAGTGAGACTCCAACTCAAAAAAAAAAAAAAATCGAGTCTACCGTGGGTGGCCTGGGAAAGTCACCAGGCTCCTTGGGCCTCACAGGGTCCATCTGTGTAGTGGGAGCACAGTGGACCTTCTCACAGCAGGGTGGAGAGTCGGGTAAATTCTGAGTACGTAGAGCACCGGCAGTGCCTGGCACACCAGGCGCCTTGGCCCAGGGTGCTGCTGTTTGGTGTTTCTTTGAATTTCAGTTGTGCTCTGAATGTCGTTGGCATTGAGTTGTGGTCTCACTGTCACCCAGCTTGGAGTGCAGTGGCAGGCTCACGGCCACCGCAGCCTCAACCTGCTGGGCTCAGGTGATCCTAAGTAGCTGGAACTGTATGTAGATCCTTAAACTTACACTAAGGTGTAAAACCAAGCCCTGTGACTGCTAGGATAAGCATATATCCTTCCAAACATCACTTCCAAAACCAGAACAAAAGAGAAGTACTTTTAAAGACCTTTTAAAATTCTTTCCTGATATATTGGTCTCTTCTTCAGAACAGACATTTTATTAGACTGAGCTGTACATTTTAACAAAACACATTCAGCCTGGGCAACAAAGCAAGACTCCACCTCTTCCAAAAAAAAAAACTAGCCAGGTGTAGTGGTGCTCACCTATAGTCCAGCTACTTGGGAGGCTGAGGCAAAGGATCACCTGAGCCCAGGAGTTTGAGGCTGTGGTGAGCCATGGTCATGCCCCTGCACTCCAGCCTGGGCAACAGAGCGAGACCCTGACTCAAAAAACAAAGCAAAATAATGCACGTAAACCAACTTAAGAGGCATTTGGGAGAACGTGTTTTTGTTTTTATTATTCTCCATGGTCCCAAGAGCCCACTGTGGCCAGCACACGGTGAGATACAGAGGGAGGCCTGTGAGTAGCTGCTCAGGCTCCTAGTCCATCATTAGGGTCCCTCAGGGCTCGCTATCCCACCCGCCGGCCCTACTTCTCAAGGTCTCTGTTTCCTCTCCTCACGTGTCTGTGGGCTGGACTTCGGGGTCATGTCAAGGTGGCAGACAGAAAGAGTGAGCCCTGGGCACAAACGTTGGCCGACTCATCCCACCCGTGGCCCTCCCAGCTTTGGCCTCAGGGACTGCTGTCTGCAGTAACCCTGGGAGATGGAAAATGACCTTTTCCTGACTTGGGGGTGGCCATCCTGCCCCCAGATCGAGGCTGTGATGCCTGTATTGTGAGCCCTCCTCTGAACGCAGACTGCCGAAGGTCAGACACATGGTAGCGAGCCAGCGTGTCCTGCTCTGGGGCTGTCATCGCCTGTAGCAGCAGACAGCCAAGTGGGGAGAGGGCCAGGAGGCTTCATGGAGGAGGTGATTTTGAGCTGGGCCTCTAAGGGAAAGCTGAAATTCACCCCTTGGGGGCAGGAGAGAAAAAACACAGAAACAAACCAAGGCTAGGAAGAGAAGAGGTCACAGTGGAGGAGGGTGATGGTGCAGGGTGCTCAGAGGGCCGCGCTTTATCCTAAGGTGGTGGTGAGCCTGGAGGGTTTTGAAGTGGAGGAGAAAGAGGCACGCTAGTACTCTAAAAAGATCAACGTCAGGGTTAGAAGGTGACACTGGAGACCACGGAGCCCCCACCCAGACCCACCGCCTGGGCTTGAACCAGGGCAATGGTTTGGAGGCGGGGCAAGTGAGATTCTGGCACTAGAAGGCAGGGGAAAGGGTGTTGGCTTGTGGGCAGGGCCAGGAGAGGGCAGAGCGAAGTGGCCAAGAACATGGGCTCCAGGTTCAAATCCTGCTGTGTGACCCTGGACAAGTGACCTCACCTCTCTGAGTCGCAATTTCTTTTTTTTTTTTTTTT
>NW_007079947.1:68594-76346 GCF_000164805.1 Carlito syrichta | reverse complement strand
TGCCCAGGCGGGTCTCGAACCCACGGGCTCAGCAATCCACTCACCTCAGCCTCCCAAAGTGCGGGATTACAGGCTAAGCCACTGAGCCCGGCTTGAGTCGCAATTTCTTTATCCAGTGCCCACCCCCAGCAGCGCTGTAAGGACTTCCGAGTTCACCAGCATGAGTGCTCAGGGCCACTGGAGCAGGGCTGGGTAATCACAGCTCTCCTGCTCCCTGGTCCGCTCCGTCTTTGGGACCAGTCCACGCCCTGATGGCTCCTATTCTCTTTCCTTCCCACAGCTGAGCTGGACTGAGCCTCGGAGACTTCAGCTCTCCCAGGAGAACCCGGATCCAGGTGAGGGAGGTCACGCGGGGTGTGGCCCAGCAGGCAGGTGGGGCTGGGAGCTGAGGGAGCCGCTCCTTCCTCAGTCTTCTTGGACGAGGAAGATTAATCATTGGCGAGGTGAGCTGGACTGGGCTGCCCTTTGTGCCCAGGTGTGCAGGTGAGGGGAGGGGCGGCCAGGACTTTTGGGTCCCATCTCTGTGTCCAGGCACCCGGGTTGGCACCTGCCCTCCCATGAAGGGTACCCCCGCCCCCTCTCTGGCTGGGCTGTCTTGTTCAGAAGAGGGAGGCTCTGTGCCAGGCGGCGGGGAGGGGGCAAGGGGTGTCTGTGTGCCCCAAACCAACTGAGCCTGAGCCCTGTTCTGTCCCCAGCCCCACCAAGAGCTGAGAGATGGCCTCAAAACCCGAGAAGAGGGTAGCTTCATCTGTCTTTATCACCCTGGCACCCCCACGCCGCGATGTAGCAGTGGCCAAGGAGGTGAGGCAGGCCGCCTGTGAGGCCCGGCAAGGCCGCCCCTGGGAGGCTCCTGCCCCTGTGAAGACACCCGGAGCTGGCTTGGCCAGGAGGCCCAGCCCCTGGACGCCCCCTGGCAGGGCTGCGGCCACAGTGCCAGCTGTCCTGCCCCAGCTCTCCAATGGAGGTAAGGGGGGCTGCTGCAAGGGCGGCCAGGTCAGGGGCAGCATCCAGGTGGGGAGGAAGGACAGACTCCAAAGTCATTCATTTATTCCTTCATTCATCCACCATGCGCCGACTGAGAGTCAGCCTGCTGTGGTGTGAACCCTGACTCCTCTGTTTCTCAGCTATACGATGTCGGCAGGCCTCTCTGTGCCTCAGTTTCCTGATCTGTAAATAAGAATAAAGACAGTACTTGTCATGAGTTAATACATATGTAAAGTGTTTGGCCTTGAGCCATGCAGAAAGTCGCTTCCGTCTCAGAGGGAGAAACAGATTATAAAAATGTAATGTATAGCCGGGTTTGGTAGCTCAGCCTATAATCCCGCGCTTTTGGGAGGCTGAGGTGAGTGGATTGCCTGAGCCCGTGGGTTCAAGACTCGCCTGGGCAACTTGGCGGGACCTCATCTCTACAATAAATCAAAAAAATTAGCCGGGCGTGGTAGCGCACGCCTGTAGTTCCAGCTACTTGGAAGGCTGAGGCGGAAGGATCACCGGAGCCCAGCAGGTCGAGGCTGCGGTGGCCAGGAGCAGCCACTGCACTCCAGTCTGGGTGACAGAGTGAGACTCCAACTCAAAAAAAAAAAAAAAAAAAGTATAATGTCAGGTAGACACAAGTGCTAAAACGGACTGAAATACAGCCAAAAGGTGAGGAGGTGCAGCCTTTTATGGGGTGGTCGGGATGGCTTCTCTGAGGAGGTGACATTTCAGCTGAGACCTGAAAAGACAGGATGGAGCTGACCAGGAGGAGGGAAAGCACAGGGCACTGGAAACAGCGGGTGCAAAGGCCCCAAGACAGGAAGAAGTTCAACAGGTTGGAAGATCTGGCTTTGTCCTTTGTTGAGCTCTGCTGTTCACTTGCTGTGTGACCTCGGGCGAGCCCTTTCCTCACTATGGACCTCAGTTTCTTCTGGAAAATGGAAGCTTAGACGTGTATGTGACCTGTCCATCACCACATGAATACTTCATAAAGGACCGTTCCTTTACCTTGGGCTTGGGGTGATGGGCCCTGTTGCCATGGTGACAGGACGGCTTCAGTCCTCTTTCCCTGTCTCTCCTGGGAAAGTCTCAGCTGTTGGGTGGGGTCTGCGTGAGGAAGGGTGACAGCCTGGGCCCAGGGGCAGGGAGTGGCTCATTGTCTGACAGGGCACCTGCTGAGGCAAGGAGATGCTAAGATGCCACGGGGGAGAGGCCAGCCCAGGGTGGCAGCTGAGCCCCTGGTGTCACACAGGTGCCCAGTCAGGTGCCCTGCTGTCCCAGAGCAAGGCTAGGGGATCCCGGTCCATCACCACCGTGGAACCCACCTAGCGGCCAATAGGAAGTGCCAGTTACAGGCAGCCAGAGAGAGGTCACGACAAAGGGCCACACGCACGAGAGTGTGTATGTGGATATTCACGTAATGTGCTGCTTCCTGGTGATGGAAGCTTCTAGATTGATCTTCCTCCCTAGTCCCATGTCCCAAGAATACAGACTCCTCCTAGCTGCCTCTCCGTATGGGAGAACCAGGACTAGATTGTCAAAATTCACACATCAGGACACAAGATCCAATGGAGAAAAAAATCATGGCCCTTCTGGGTGAGATAGGAGCCTGGAAACATTGTTTAGATGCCAAAATTTCTAGGACAATTTCCAGGCTCAGTGGCTCATACCTGTAATGTCAGCACTTTAGAAGATCAAGGTGTGGGGATCGCTTGAGCCAGAAGTTCAAGACCAGTCTAGGAAATATAGCGAGACCTTGTCTCTACAAAAATCAGCTGGGTCTGGTGATGCTCACCTGTAGTCTCAGCTACTGGGGAAGCTGAGGCAGGAGGATAGCCTGAGACCAAGAGGTGGAGGCTGCAGTGAGCTATGATTGTGCCACTACATTCCAGCCTGGGTGACAGAGTAAGACTCTGACTCAAAAAAAAAAAAAGGCTATACTCAGTGGCTCAACCTGTAATCCCAGCACTTTGGGAGGCTGTGACGAGTAGTTTGCCTGAGCCCGTGAGTTTGAGACCAGCCCAGGCAACTTGGCGAGACCCCCTCTCTATAATAAATCAAAAATTAACTGGGCGTGGTAGCATGCTCCTGTAGTTCTGATTACTTGGAAGGCTGAGACGGAAGGATCGCCGGAGCCCAGCAGGTCAACACTGGGGTGGCCATGAGTGTGCCACTACACTCCAGCCTGGGCGACAGAATGAGATTCCCAACTCAAAAAAAAAAAGGCGCCAGGCGCTGCGGCTCAAGCCTGTAATCCCAGCACTTTGAAAGGCCAAGGCGAGAGGATTGCCTGAACTCATGGGTTTGTGACCAGCCTGGGCAACTTGGTGAGACCTCGTCTCTACAATTAAAAAAAAAAACCAGCCTAGGCAACTTGTGAGACCTAATCTCTAAAATAAATTTTAAATAAATTAGCCAGGCGAGGTGGCACATGCCTGTAGTTCTAGCTACTTGGAAAGCTGAGGTGGAAGGATCATCTGAGCCCAGCAGGCCGAGGCTGCAGTGGCCGGGAGCGTGCCATTGCCCTCCAGCCTGGGTGACAGAGTGAGACTCCAACTCAAAAGATTAGCAGGGCATAGTGGTGCATGCTTGTAGTTCCAGCTACTTGGAAGGCCAAGGCAGAAGGATCACCTAAACCTGGAAGTTCGATGCTGCGGTGGCCATGAGCGTGCCACTGCACTCCAGCCTGGGCAACAGAGTAAGACTCCAACTAAAAAAAATTTCCAGGACATTTTCATGGGTTGTTGGAAACTCCTGGGAATGTGGGAACAAAATCAGACTTTCCTTGGGAAGGGCTGGCCTGACAGTCGCTGGTCAGTGTGGCTGGTTGGACGTTTTGTCTACCAACTTGACATCTTCTGGCAGAGCACGGGGAGTCTTGGGGCTCGGTCTGGCTATACTGAGACAAGTTGTAGGTGAACAGCTTGGCCAGGAGTCTGGTCTGACCTCAGAACACAAAGGCTGGTCCTGGCAGCTCCTCAGGGCCCTGGGGACCCTGCCGGCTGCTTAAAGCTATCTACCACCTCACCTAGTGCCTGTCCCCTCAGAATCACCCTCCGTAGCCTGGGGACCCCTGCCCTGTGGCCTTAGGTCACCCCCACTTGCTTCTCTCATGAATTCCTGCCACGCCCCTCGCCCTGTCCCAGCTGGTGTGCCGTGCACCTGGGCTGCCTCTGGAGAAATAGTTCCTGACTCATTGGCCCCTCTGGAGCCCGGTTCTCACACCTCAGTCACATCAGCTTTGCTGGGGGCTTGTTCCAACACGACCGCCGGGCCCCACCCCGGATATTTCTGATTCAACAGTTCTGCTGCGGCACAAGAATTTGTATTTCTCATCCCTTTCCAGGTCATGCGGATGCTCTGGGCTGGGGACCCCGCTTTGAGAACTGTTGTTCTAGTCCAAAGGTGTCAAGCAGGTGAGACTTCAGGGCTAGAGCAGTAGTTCTCAAAGTGTGGCCTCGGGCCGTCCCGGGAACTTATTAGTTGTGCAGATTCCCAGAGCCGTCCCAGCCCTGCTGAGTCAGGAGCTCAGAGGGCGGGCTCACCTCTGCACTTGAGCAAGTCGCCCAGGTGATTCTGTCTGTGCTCAGGTGTGAGGACACAGGCCTCTCTAGAAGAGACTTGCCATATAGTCCCTCCAGCTCTTGGGAGAAGTGAGGGGGCACTGTCTTCACTTGAGAGGTGGCTCAGTGAGTTAGCTGGGGGTGGGGCTAGAGTCCAGGTCTTTAGGCCCAGGGGCTTCCCGAACTTTCCATCTGCTTTCTGTGGGTGTCTCGGGTAGCCTGAGTTCCTAAAGCCTGGCCACACCTGTGTCTCTGTGCCAAGAGGTAGGCAGAGTGCCCCGTGCCCTTCTCCCGGGGGCACAATCAGCAGTGTCTGCCGCATTCTATGGAGAGGATTTTCATGGCCATGGTTCCAGCCCCCGCTAAGGCTTTCCTTCGGACCCCCAGGTACCTCCTGCAAGGGTGCTGGGCAACCCCTTGTTGGGCAGCCTGGAGGTGGCAGTTGTGGGGACTGAGGCAGGGGCCGCATGACCCCCCAACTCCTCCCTCCCTCCCTGTCGTTCTGTGCTCCCTGACTAGCCCTTAGGCTCAAAGGCAGCTCCTGTCCCCGGCCTCTCTGTCAACCTCAGCTCCCGGGAGCAGCAGTGAAGCCATGCTGATAATGGAAATGATTATGAGCCGGTGTGTTTGTAGTGGGTGGGTGTGTGGTCTTATGAAACTTTCAAACATACACAGAAGTTGGCCACGTATGTTTCATCTCTTTTTTTTTCTTTTTGTGCAGTATGTTCTGGAAACCCCAGTAATCATGGCATTTCAGCCCCACGTTCATCAGGTTGTATCTCTAAAGACAGCCATTTTCTTTTCTTTTTTTTTTTTTTGAGTTGGAGTCTTACTCTGTTGCCCAGGCTGGAGTGCAGTGGCACGCTCGTGGCCACCACAGCCTCCACTTGCTGGACTCAGGGGATCCTTCTGCCTCTGCCTTCCAAGTAGCTGGAACTACAGGTGTGTGCCACCATGCCTGGCTAATTTTTTGGTTTATTGTAGCGACAAGGTCTCACCAAGTTGCCTAGGCTAGTCTCGAATCCCTGGGCTCCAGTCTTGAACTCCTGGGATGACAGGTATGAGCCACCACGTCTGACTGACAACCATTTTCTTACATCACCACAATGCCAAACAAAATTAACAAGAATGCCAAATGATTATCTAATACTCTGTCCCTAATTTTCCCTGATGTCATAAAAATGCCATTTAACTGTTGGATTGTATATATTTATGTAATAGATCTAATTTTTCTTTCTTTTTTTTTTTTTTTTTAATAATTTTTTTCCTTAGACAGAGTCTCACTATGTTGCCCAGGCTGGAGTGCAGTGACTATTTACAGGTGGGATCATAGCTCACTGCAGCCTTGAACTCCTGGACTCAGTTGCTCCTCCAGCCTCAGCCTCCCTAGTAGTTGGGACTACAGGCATGTGCCACCATGCCCAGCTAGTCTTTCTTTTGAGCTATATAATTCAGTAGAATTTTTAGCCTCTCCTCATCTACAAAATGAGCAGCATTACATGAGGTGATTAATCCTTTAAATCAGGATCTAGGTAAGGTCTATACCAATGCTGCCCAATAAAAATAGAGTCTGAGGTCGAGTGCAGTGGCTCACACCTGTCCTCTCAACATTCTGGGAGGCCAGGATGGAAGGATCACTGGAGACCAGGAATTCAAGACCAGCCCGGGCAACATAGTAAGACCCTATCGATACAGAAAATTTTTAAATTAGCCAGGCTTGGTGGTGCACACCTGTAGCACCAGCTGCTCAGGAGGCTGAGGAGGTAGAAGCCTCCTCTGTCCACCTGTGGAGACTGACTAGCCCTCTGTGCACTTGCGCTTGCAGGATGCTGTCTCCCGCCTCCTGTCCTGGATGGTGAGGACTCCCTAGCCGACCTGGACCTCCCGCCTCCACCGCCCCCTCCGGCTTACCTGCCCTCTCCCGAGGAGGAGCCTTCTGCCCTGGTGGGGGCGTCACTCACTGTGGACCTAGAGCACCTGCCCCCGCCTCCACCCCCTACACAGGTACTGCCAACCCCTTGATCCCCTGAGTCGAGGGACGGGACGCCTGGGCCTTCTGGGGCTTTCAGAGGTTGTACCCCTGGGGCTCGTTTGGTACGTTCTCCTGCTTGAGGGCAGTGGCTCTTTGAAGCTCTGTGCAGTCCTTATTTAGGCCAGTAAAAAGATGTTTCAAGGTCCCTTGAGAGGGGAACCACACCCTTTTCCCCTCAGGCACCCCCTTGGCCCTGAGGAACACGTTTCCCTGTGTCTGACTTGAGTCCCTCATACTAGAGGGGGAGCCCACATTTAACCCTGGGCTCTTCATGGAGGCCATTGGAGAAATGGGAAGGGCCCGGGCCCAGGCTAAGTCTGCCCAGTCCAGCCTCCGAGGGAGCTCCTGATTCTGGGACATTCCTTTGAAGCAAGAGCAGCTTTGAACAGTTGAGGGACCCCAGGGCAAGGATCTGGGAGGCCCAGGCTCCAGCTGCCACAGTGACCTTCTGCTAAGCAACCCAGGCAGGGCCCTCACTTCTCTGGGCCTGGATTTCTTCCTCGGAACAACGAGGCTGCCCATGCCTGGTGCCACCCAGATGAGGAACAGAGCTGGGAGGGCCTCGTGGGATCCCCACCGGGTTACTCCTTCCTACATTGTGTCCCCACAGGCCCCAGCAGACAGGCCTCCGGTCCAGCCTCAGCTCAGGCCCCTCAGGCCCTTGGAAGAGGAGCTGCCACCTCCCCCGGCAGAGCCTCTTGGCTTCCCTGAGAAGGAAGCAGTCACAGGTATGTGCGCAGGGCTGGAGGGATCCTGGGTGGCCCTCAGGGGCCTGTGAGGGCCAGCATGGGCTTCCAGAAGGAAGCTAGGAGATCAGAGCCTCCCTGCCCACCACAGTATGTATGACCATGATGGGCTTTAGAGTCGGGCACCAATTTAATTTTTATTGCCTTAACTTGTTTCTTTTTTCCTTTTTTTTTTTTTGATTTGGAGTCTCACTCTGTCATTCAGACTGGAGTGCAGTGGCCGCTCCCGGCCACCGCAGCCTCGACCTGCTGGGCTCCGAGATTCTTCTACCTCAGCCTTCCAAGTAGCTGGAACTACAGGCGCGCGCTACCACGCCCAGCTATTTTTGATTTATTGTAGAGATGAGGTCTCGTCAAGTTGCCCAGGTGGGTCTTGAACCTGCAGGCTCAGGCAATCCACCCACCTCGGCCTCCCAAAGTGCTGGGATTACAGGCT
>NW_007079947.1:60638-67956 GCF_000164805.1 Carlito syrichta | reverse complement strand
CCGGCGATCCTTCTGCCTCAGCCTTCCAAGTAGCCAGAATTACAGGCGCGTGCTACCATGTCCAGCTAATTTTTTTTTTTTTTTAATTTTATTGTAGAGATGAGGTCTCACTGCCCAGGCGGGTCTCGAACCTGCGGGTTTAGGCAATCCACTCACCTCAGCCTCCCAAAGCATGGGATTACAGGCTGAGCCACTGAGCCCAGCTTACAAAAAATTTTTTTAAATTAGCCGGGTGGCCAGGCTCAATGGTTCAGCCTGTCTCTACAATAAATCAAAAATTAGCTGGGCATGATCACCGCAACCCAGCAGGTTGACGCTGGGGTGGCCGTGAGCATCCCTCTGCACTCCAGCCTGGGCGACAGAGTAAGACTCAGACTCAAAATTTTAAAAATGGCCAGGCTCAGTGGCTCATTTGATAGTCCCAGCACTTTGGGAGGCCAAGCCAAGTGGATTGCCTGAGGCCGCGGGTTCCAGACCAGCCCAGGCAACTTGGCAAGACCTTGTCTCTACAATGAATCAAAAAAAAATTAGTTGGGCATGGTAGTGCGTGCCTGTAGTTCCAGCTACTTGGAAAGCTAAGGCGGAAGGATCACTTGAGCCCAGCAGGTCGATGCTGGCGTGGCACGCCACTGCATTCCAGCCTGGGTGGCAGAGTGCAACTCCAAGTCAAAAAAATAAAAAAAGATTAAGTTTTTGTGAAGTCAGATGTCTCAGCCCTTCTTTTTCTGGCTCCTGGAGTTTATATCATAGTTAGAAAGGCCTTAATGACTCCAAAGTTATAAAATAATTCTGTTTTGGTTTCTTTTTTCACATTTAGATCTTTGATAAGTTTTTTAAACATCTACAACATCCGAATTTCCAGGAGGTCTCCCGAGCAAGTACTAGCCTGGCCCGCACATCTGGTGTGGTGTGGCCATAGACCAGATGCCCTTGTTTTTGAGTCGGGGTCTCACTCTGTCATCCAGACTGGAGGATAGATGCGAAATCACAGCTCACCGCAGCCTCTGTCTCCTGGGCTCCAGTGATCCTTCTGCCTCAGCCTTTCAGGTAGCTGGGACTACAGGCTCACACCACTATGCCCAGTTAATTTCTAAAAATTTTGGTAGAGATAAGGTCTCTGTATGTTACTCAGGCTGGTCTGGAACTTCTGGGCTCAAGCATTCCTCCTGCCTCGGCCTCCCAAAGTGTTGGGATGACACACATGAGCTACAACGCCTGGCCTGACCAGATTCCTTTTTAATGCACAACCTTCCATATTTGTCCGTTGAGGAATTTGTCAGGGTTTCAGGCAGAGCCCTGGGTACCCCGGCCACGTTCTTAGTGGCGACTCCCAGGCTGAGCAAGTGATAGCCTGTGTCTTCCTACTCCAGACATCTGCGCCTTCTGCCATAAGACAGTGTCCCCCCGAGAGCTGGCCGTGGAGGCCATGAAGAGGCAGTACCACGCCCAGTGCTTCACTTGCCGTACCTGCCGCCGCCAGCTGGCTGGGCAGAGTTTCTACCAAAAGGATGGGCAGCCCCTCTGCGAGCCTTGCTACCAGGTAAGCCCCTGCGGCAGGTGGGATGCTTAGAAGATGTACCATTTCCTTCCCCATACAGTTCTGGGAAATAGGCACTGTTGACCCATTTCACAGATGAGGAAGCTGAGGCTCAGAAAGGAGAAGGGTTTCAGTGAAGGTGTGTTGGTTTCCCAGGGGCTGTAATCTCCAACAGCACACATTTATTCTCTGGAGGTCAGAAATCCAAAATCAGTCCCCCTGGGCCAAAGTCAAGGTGTTGGGCTCTCTTGGGAGGCTCGAGGGGAGCGTCTCAATCCTTGCCTTTTCCAGCTTCCGAAGCTGCGTTCCTTGGCTCCCTCCATCTTCCAAGCTGGCAGTGCAGCAACCCGCTGTAATGGTCATATTGCCACCTTTGTCCAATATCCCTCTGCCTAATGGGGGACACTTGTGGTGGCATCTAGGATGCACTCAAATAATTCAGGAAAATCTCTCATCTCAAGATCCCTCCTGCAAAGTCTCTTGTGCCACACAAGGTAACTGACAGTCACAGGTTCCCGAGATCAGGACCTGGATATCTTTGAGGCATTCCCACACAGGGTCACACAAGATCGGTCTCTGGAAGACTGAGGAGCTGGGATTCTACTCCCAACCTGTGGCTTTGGAGCCTGCTCTTGGTTTTGCCACTACCTCACCTAGAGCACGAGGTTCCAGTGCGTGGCCTGATGGGAATCTGGGCCACTTCTGGGTACCAGGTGCAGCCTGGGAGGGCTAGCTTGGATACCAGTGTGCTGGCGTTGCCAGCTACTTGGTTTGTGGTGGCGTGTTTTATGTGATATGCAGACCACCCCCAGCCATGTCCCCTGGGCGTGCCCAGGCCTCACCTTGTCCTCACAAATGGGTGGTTCCCAGAAGTCTGCATGTTGAACAAGTGTCTTAGGTGATTCTCATGCACATGGAAGTTTGAAAGCTATTGATTTGAGGAGGTAGAATATTTGGAGTTGCAACTATCTAGAACAATCCGAATGATCCACTCCTGGGCTCATGACTTGACCACCGCCAGCAAGACACAGTGGGAGGGGAAGGAAACCAGGCCCTTTTTGCCTGTTCCTCTGACTCCATGATATGACCATGGAGGGTCTTCCTACTCTCTCCTCCAGCTTGGAGCCGGGGCGGGGGTGGTGAGACACTGTGGAAGGAGGGCTTCTGACCGGAAGCCAGGAAGACCTGAGCAGTGTCGGGGGAGAGATGAGCTTTGCCTGGACAGGAGCCTCGACCTCCTGAGGGTTCAGGCAGTCCTTCCACCTCAGCCCTCCAAGAAGCTGGGGTTACAGGCGTATGCTACCACACCCCGCTAATTTCTTGCTTTTTTTGTAGAGACGAGGTCTCACTTTGTTGCCTAGGCTGGTCTCGAGCTCCTGGGCTCAAGCTGCCCCCACACATCAGTCCAGATGGAGTCAGGTTAAAATGAACGGGAGCAGTTGGGCACAGTGGCTCAAGCCTGGAATCCCAGCACTAGGGGAGGCCAAGGCGGGAGGATTGCTTGGGCCCAGGAGCTCGAGACCAGCCTAAGCAACAAAGTGAGACTGCGTCTCTACAAAAAAAATCAAGAAATTTTAGTGAGCCCGCGGGTTCGAGACCCACCTGGGCAACTCGGCAAGACCTCATCTCTACAATAAATAAAAAAAAAAAATCAGCCGGGCGTGGTAGCGCACACCTGTAGTTCCGGCTACTTGGAAGGCTGAGGCGGAAGGATCACTGAAGTCCAGCAGTTCGAGGCTGCGGTGGCCAGGAGTGTGCCACCGCGCTCCAGTCTGGGCGACAGAGTGAGGCTCCAACTCAAAAAAAAGAAGAAAAAATAAAGAAATGTAGTAATAGTTTCAGAACAGTCTTTCTTGCTGTATGCCAAAGATGCAATGTCAAGGTCAATTCATCCTAAGCGATGGTGGAGGTTTTGGGGTGGCAGTCACGGGTTGGCTGCATGCCTCTGATGTACTCCCGGCCCCCAGTGTCCCCAAGGGTGGCCAGCAGAAGACCCTTATGGCTTGGGGTAGGCATGCCTGTGGGTGGCTCTGGCAGTGGCCTCTGTCCCAGGATACCCTGGAGAAGTGTGGCAAATGTGGCGAGGTGGTCCGGGAGCACATCATCAGGGCCCTGGGCCGCGCCTTCCACCCCACCTGCTTCACGTGCGTGACCTGCGCCCGGTGCATCGGAGATGAGAGCTTTGCCCTGGACAGCCAGAATGAGGTGTACTGCCTGGATGACTTCTACAGGTATGAAGGGGATCTGCGCACCGGGTGGTATGGGGAGGGCAGGGTAGGACCCAGGCAGGACGAGGGAACTGAGCCTCATGCTGGATGCTTCCTGTTTGCCGTTTTATGTGAACAGTTTTATCAAGGATACAGACAGGCTGGGCGTGGTGACTCACACCTGTCATCCCATCTCTTTAGGAGGCAGAGGCAAGAGGATTGCCTGGGCCCAGGGATTCAAGGCCAGCATGGGCAATTTGGCAAGACCTCGTCTCTACACTAAATCAAAAAAATTAGCGAGGCATGGTGGTGCATGCCCGTCATTCCAGTTGTTAGGAGGGCTGAGGCGGAAGGATCGTCTGAGCCCAGCAGCTCAGGCTGCAGTATTTGTGAGCGTGTTGCTGCATTCCAGCCTGGGCAACAGAGTGAGACTGTGACTCAAAAAAAAAAAAAAAATGATACAGACGAAGTGATGCTAGGGCGAGGTCTAGGGGTAGCAAGGGGCTCGAGCTTCCTGCTCTCCCTGGGCTCACCGCCCTCCAGGAACCCCCTGTGTGGAAGCTCCCCAAAACTGTCCTCTCGGGCTTTCTATGGAGACTTCATGGGGATAGGCACGATTACCACCACGGAGAATGGAACCAGATGAAATTCTCATAGACTGAGTGGGAAACCCATCAAGGCCTGTCTGTCCAGAGTCTTCCGGGCCTTCCTGCAGCATTCCTTCCTACAGGGTGTGCGCTAAGACCCTCTCTGGAATGAGGATCTTGTGACCCACAATCAGAAAAGGGAGGGCAGAGAATTTCTTTCTGGCCAGCCCCAAGGCAGAAAGGTGGGAGGAGATTGCAGCCCTGGGGAGCAAAAGCAGGTGGGAGGAGGCAGGAGATTCTGAGACCTCCTTGTAAGGCCTGAGGCACCCCAGCATCATAAAGACCACAGACCCTGGCTAGGTGGCTCAGCCTGTAATCCCGCGCCTTGGGAGGCTGAGGTGAGTGAATTGCCTGAGCCCGCGGGTTCGAGACCCGCCTGGGCAACTTGGCGAGACCTCATCTTTACAACAAATCAAAAAATTAGCCAGGTGTGGTAGCGTGTGCCTGTAGTTCCAGCTACTTGGGAAGGCTGAGGCGGAAGGATCGCCAGAGCCCAGCAGGCCGAGGCAGCAGTGGCCGGGAGTGGCCACTGCACTCCAGTCTGGGCGACAAAGTGAGACTCCAACTCAAAAAAATAAAAAGTAAAAAAATAAGGACTACAGGTAGGAACCAGGAATTAAGGATGAAGACCAATATATATACTCATGTACATAACATAATATCAGAAGTAGTACTATAAAGGGTTCCATTTTACCTAGTGTGGAACCAGAGGCACACAGCAGCTAAGTACCCAGAGTCTCCCTGCTAGTAAACATTGAAGCTCATATTCAAACCCCCAGAACCTGACTTTGGGGCCTTGGTTTCGAGTCCCAGATTATGGTACCTTCCCATGAAGCCAGGCAAAGCAGTGGGAAGACACAGGTATCCATGAGACTCCCTGTTCACGAGTTGCTCACTGGCAAGAGTAAAGACAGATGTACCTCTTTAAAAAAGAACAGCTGGGTGCAGTGGTGCTCACCTGTAATTCCAGCACTTTGGGAGGCTAAGGCAGGAGGATCGCTTGAGCCCAGGAGTTTAAGACCAACCTGGGCAGTATAGTGAGACCGCATCTCTAAAAATTTTAAAAATTAGCCCATCGTGATGGTGTACACCTTTAGTCCCAGCCACTCAGGAGGCTGAAGCAGGAGGTTAAGGCTGTGGTGAGCCATGGTCATGCCACTACACCAGCCTGAGTGACAGAGTAAGACCCTGACTCAAAAACAAATAGGCTGGGTACAGTGCCTTACATATATAATTCCAGCACTTTGTGAGATGGGAGCAAGAGATTGTCTGAGCCCAGAGGTTCAAGATCAGCCTGGGCAACTTGGCAAGACCTTTTCTCTAAAAAAAATTTTTTTAAATTAGCTGAGCATGGCAGTGCATGCCTGTGGTTCCAGCTACTTGGAAGGCTGAAGCCAAAGGACTGCCTGAGCTCAGCAGGTCGAGGCTGCAATGGCCACGTCACTGCACTCCAGCCTGGGAGAGTCAGAATCTGACAAGAAAGACAGAGAGAAAGGGAAGAACAAAAAACAAACAAACAAAAAAAGCAGTGATCTAGAATAGAAGATAAACAAGGTGAGCCCCAGCCTCACTGAACACAGTTCTTAATTCAGGAATTCTCTGGTCACCCTGGGAGCCGGGTCTGATTCCACAGACCTCTCCGCCTGCTCCTGCCAGGATGAGACAGACATCTGTGGCTGTAACTTTAGAAGTGGTCACATAGGCTGGGCTTAGTGGCTCACCCTGTAATCCCAGCACTTTGGGAGACCAAGGCAAGTGGATTACCTGAGTCTGTGGGTTCGAGACCCACCCAGGCAACTTGGAGAGACCTCATCTCTATAATAAATCAAAAATTAGTCAGGCATGGTAGCACGCGTCTGTAGTTCCAGCTACTTGGAAGGCTGAGGCTGAAGGATCGCCGGAGCCCAGCAGGTCGAGGCTGTTGTGGCCAGGAGCGTGCCACTGCATTCCAGTCTGGGTGACAATGGGAGACTCCAACTCAAAAAATAAAGACATAGTCACATGGCAACAGGTCCGACATTGCTCAGGAGGTGAACTCCGGGCAGCCGGCGTTCTGACAGCTAATTGATGCTGCCGTCAGTGTGAACGCCTTCAAATGGTTCCTTTCCCTCTAGGAAATTCGCCCCTGTGTGCAGCATCTGTGAGAATCCCATCATTCCCCGGGATGGGAAGGATGCCTTCAAAATCGAGTGCATGGGAAGAAACTTTCATGAAAATTGCTACAGGTGTGAGGTGAGTGGGATAGCCGTGATGTAATCACATCTTTGCTACTCGAGTTTTGGTGGAAGCCTACTGTGTGCCCAGCCCTGGGCTGGGCTCTGGGACAGGGGACAAGTCAGGGCGGTACCTCTGCTCTCCAATTTCCCACTGTCCAGCAGTAGAGACAAATAAGAATGGGAATAGCCAGGCGTGGCGGCTCACACCTGTAATCCCAGCACTTTGGGAGGTGGAGGTGAGAGGATTGTCTTGAGTCCAGGGATTTGAGACCAACCTGGGTAACTTGGTGAGACCTCGTCTCAAAAAAAAGAAAAAGAAGTGTGGTGATGCACACCTATAGTCCCAGCTATTCAGGAGGCTGAAGTGGAACGGTTGCCTGAGCCCAGGAGGTCGAGGCCGCTGTGGCTGTGAGCATGCCACTGTACTGCAGCCTGGGTGACAGAGTAAATTCCGACTCATTAAAAAAGTGGCAGCCGGGCTTGGTGGCTCAGCCTTTAATCCCGTGCCTTTGGGAGGCTGAGGTGAGTGGATTGCCTGAGCCCCTGGGTTCGAGACCAGTCTGGGCAACTTGGTGAGACTTTGTCTCTACAATAAATTTTTTTTAAAAATGAGCCGGAGCCGGGCTCGGTGGCTCAGCTTGTAATCCTGCACCTTGGGAGGCTGAGTTGAGTGGATTGCCTGAGCCCGCGGGTTCGAGACCCGCCTGGGCA
>NW_007079947.1:57193-59943 GCF_000164805.1 Carlito syrichta | reverse complement strand
GTCTTGAACCCACAGGCTCAGGCAATCCACTCACCTCGGCCTCCCAAAGGCGCGGGATTATAGGCTGAGCCACCCAGCCCAGCTTGTCACCTTATTTAATGCTAGTGACAGTCTTGCGATATGAGATTCATCATCCCCATTTTAGGATGGAGGAACTGAGGCTTAGAAAAGTGGTTCCAGCCATGTTTGTCTGGGCTGGGTCCAGATGGCTCTCAGCCACCCCGCAGCTCCCTCGCGGGTTTTGTGAGACTCGGCTGTAGTTGAGGCGATTCCCCACTTGGTTCTCATTTAGGAGAGGTCACATGTGCCCCTTTGGCACTGGATGTTCTCATAAGGCCAAGCAGGCCACCTTTGTGAGTAACGCAGATGCCGGCGTGATGGAGCCCAGAGTCCGCTTGAGAGACCGGGGTGGCGTTGCAGGGAAGAGGCACGTGAGGGCGCCCCACCACACCAGCCATTGGGGAAGGCAGCTTGGGGATCCTGGTCCCTGCTGGGCCAGGAAGACCACCTGTGCCCCCAGATTGTCTCCATGGGGACCAGGCCCTTTGATCAGATCGATGCAGCTTCCAAAGGGTGCCCAGAGCCAAGTCTCTGAACATGCATTGCTCCCATTCTTGCTCTCAGCGTGTGCCCAGCTGAAGTGCCCACGGCAAAATGGAGAAGTTGGCAAAGATTCTGAAAATCCTTGTTCGGAAATCCTTCGGGTATTTGGGAAATTGGAAATATTAAAATTTGTGCTGGTGTTGAAGCTGTGTGGGCCGTGGAGCAACAACACAAAGGCCCCTGGGACCAGTTGCATGGCTTATGCCTGTAATCCCAGCACTTTGGGAGGCTGAGGTGGGAGGATTGCTGAGACCAGGAGTTCAAGACCAGCCTGGGCAACATAATGAGATCCCATCTCTACAAAAAAAAATTTTTTTTTTTTTTTTTTTAGAAAGCAGGATTTGAAGCTGGGCTCAGTGGCTCAGCCTGTAATCCCACGCTCTGGGAGGCCGAAGTGAGTGAATTGCCTGAGCCCACGGGTTCGAGACCCACCTGGGCAACTTGCCGAGACCTCATCTCTACAATAAATCAAAAATTAGCCGGGCGTGGCAATGCGCGCCTGTAGTTCCAGCTACTTGGAAGGCTGAGGCGGAAGGATCCCCGGAGCCCAGCGGGTTGAGGCTGCGGTGGCCAGGAGCGGCCACTGCACTCCAGTCTGGGCGACAGAGTGAGACCCCAACTCAAAAAAAGAAAGCAGGATTTATTGAGAGGACAGAAAAGCTCCCACAGTGGGAGGGGACCCAAAAGGGGTCCCCCAACTTTTTTTTTAATTAACTGGGTATGATGGTGTACACCCATAGCCCCAGCTGCTTGGGGGGCTGAGGCAGAAGGATCCCTTGAGCTCAGGAGTTCAAAGCTGCAGTGAGCTATGATTGCATGATTGCACTCCAGCCTGGGCAACAGAGTGATATCCTATCTCTAAAAAAAAATTGTTGTTTTTTTTTTTTGAGTCAGAGTCTCACTCTGTTGCTCAGGCTGGAGTGCCGTGGCACACTCACGGCCACTGCAGCCTCGACCTGCTGAGCTTGGACGATCCTTCCACCTCAGCCTTCCAAGTAACCGGAACTACAGGCACATGCCACCACGCCCAGCTAATTTTTTTATTTGTTGTAGAGACAAGTTCTCACCAAGTTGTCCAAGGTGGTCTTGAAACCATGGGCTCAGGCAGTCCTCTCACCTTGGCCTCCCAAAGTGCTGATATTACAGACGTGAGCCTGGGTAAAAAAATATTTTTTAAAAACCCTCTGAACCCAGAACCTGGAGGTCGGATCCGGCTCAGCTCCGGAACCAGCTGTGTGACCTTGGGCAAGCCCCACTCCCATCTGGACCTGACCCTGTGAAATGAAGGGACTGGATTCAATTCAGGCACTCACCAGCAGACGTTTACTGTCGCCCATGGGGTGCCAGGCTGGTCTGGGCTGGGGACCTGGCGCTAAGTGGCCTCCTGTCTCACAGAACTTAATGTTCTACAGGGGCAGCTGGGGAGAAATTGAGGCCCTTCTGGCCCCAACTTTCCCTGATCCCCCAGCCATGTCCCCGAGTGGTCTCAGTTCCTTCTGCAGGGACCTGCTGTCATCACCCCTGTCTCCGTGTGAGTTAAAGCCTGTGTCTGTATGGCAGTCCCTTTGGGAAATGGCACAGATGGGTGGGGAGGACAGGGAGGGAGTTCGTTCCTGCAGAGTTTATTCAGCTGAGGCCAGCAAGTCCCACCCCTCTGTAGGCAGGCCCAGGCCTGGACACGTCCACATGTGTCTTCTGTCTCCCAGGACTGCAGGGTCCTCCTGTCTGTGGAGCCCACGGAGCAAGGCTGCTACCCCCTGAACAACCGTCTCTTCTGCAAGCCGTGCCACGTGAAGCGGAGTGCCGCGGGATGCTGCTGAGGGACCCCACCCGGCATCGGGGCAGGGAACGGCCTGCTGGCCCCAGCCGGGGGCCCTTCCCTGACTTGGTTTCCCTTCCTGCGCTTGCACACTTTCCTTCTGAGCCTCTGTGGGGACCAGCTAGCAGCTCTGTGCAGCGTGTCCAAGACTCAGGGGCTGAGCCACCCAGGCCTCCCCCAGCTCAGCGGTGACGGTGGACAGCTGCACCCCAGCCTGGGTGACAGAGTGAGACTCTGGTTCATAAAAAAGGGGGGGAGCCGGGCTCGGTGGCTCAGCCTGTAATCCCGCGCCTTTGGGAGGCTGAGGTGAGTGGATTGCTTGAGCCCA
>NW_007079947.1:52394-57173 GCF_000164805.1 Carlito syrichta | reverse complement strand
CTGTATGCTGGGGAGCAGGTGTGGTGACAGGTACTGGAAGGCTCCTGGACCATGAGTCTCACCCCCAGAGTTCCCTGCTGGCCCCAACCCATCTCTGGGGCAAGTTTGTCAGTGGTGTGTGGGTCCCTTACCCTGGCTCTAGCTGGCTGGTAGGGGCACTGGGCCCAGCTCTGGCTTGCAGACTGCGCTGTTTGAGGAAGACCTCCATGGTCCCTTAAAAAGTGCCTTTTGAGGCTGAGCACGGTGACTCACACCTGTAATCCCAGCACTTTGGAAGGCAGAGACGAGAGGATTGCCTGAGCCCGAGGGTTCAAGACCAGCCTGGGCAACATAGTGAGACTTCGTCTCTACAATAAATCAACCAATTAGCCGGGCGTGATGGCGTGTATCTGTGGTTCCAGCTACTAAGGCGGAAGGATTCCCTGAGCCCAGCAGGTCGAGGCTGCGGTGGCTGTGAGCGTGCGACTGCACCCCAGCCTGGATGACAGAGTGAGACTCTGATTCATAAAAAAGGGGGGAAAAGTGCTTTTTGAAACCGTGGAGGTGTCCGTGACGGGAAACAACATTCTTTGGAGTTGAAGAACTCCCCTTGGCTCATACATGGGTAGGAATGTGACCCGGCAGTGCCACAGCCGTGGACTTCTTAGCTCCAGGAAGTGACACGCTAAAGTGCAGGTGGGGAGGCCCAGGAGGAGAGGGTGACCCACAGCACTGGGGACATCAGCAGCCCCTCCACCCACCTTCTGGCACCTCCTGTGTGCTGCAGTGAGTCAGCAAACACGGACTGAGTGCCTGCTGTATGCTGGGGAGCAGGTGCGGTGGCTGAGTGTGGACCCACATACACCCCCCACCCGTAGCCACACACAAACGCTTCTCAAGGACAGTGCCAGGGTCAGTGTCCCTTCAGCCCGCATGTGTTCCCCCCCAAGCCCCACTCGGGCCCTCCAGCCCAGGCTGCCCCATAACCACTGCCCCCACAAGGCCACCCCTAGCAGATTCTTTTTCTCTTTGAGGGAGAATCATTTCTACTGCTTTGTAACTTTTCTCTTTTTGAGTTGGGGGTCTCACTGTCACCCAGGCTGGAGAGCAGTGGCTTCACTATAGCCTCAACCTCCTGGACTCAGGCAGTCTTTCCACCCCAGCTTCCCAAGTAGCTGGAACTAGAGGTGTGCGCCACCACGACTGGCTAATTTTTAAATTTTTGCCCAGGCTGATCACGAATTCCTGGGCTCAAGCAGCCCCCCTCCTCAACCTCCCAAAGCACTGGGATTACAGGCGTGAGCCACCGCATCTAGCCACTTTGTAACATCTAAGATATTTTGTAGGGCGTGGGCAAATTAAACAAAATGTGCCTTCCTCCCTGGGGTCTCCCTGGACCATGCTCTTCCATGGGCACCTGGCGCTAGTGAGTCTTCTCTTAAAGTACCTTAGGGGTGTCAGCCCAGAGCTCAGCTGTGACTCCCAGACCACCTGCACGATTTCTATCATAACCAAGGGTCTCCTATCCTATTAAATTCATTTAAGTCAACGCACTTTTTCACTTCTGACTGTAGCCTTGTGCTGAGCCGTGTATCTGCGCAGTCACACATTGATGTGCTAGATTTTTCTTCTTACACATGAAAATAAATGCATAACTTTTAGAAGCTCGGCTGTGTCTGTCTAGAGTCTCACACAGGTAGACGTGGCTTTCAGTAGCAGGCCTGGAACATGGGTGTTGACACCTGTTCCCCGGGCACAAGTGTCCAGAAAGCACCCGCACCCCTTCCATCGAGACCGGGGCTCAGAGCAGTGGATTTGGGAGCTCATGTCCCTTGTAAGTCTTGCACCAGCCACTTGTGGGAGTGTCTATCCTGGATACAGGCCACCAGTAACAGGGTTGGCTGCAGGGCCCCTTTAGGGCTACCAGATCCCTTCAGGAGAACGAATGCCACCCTCAGGGCACACTCTGCACACGGGCCGCTTGCCTGGGAGCTCACCCACCTGCTGCAGGCCCACTTGGTGACATGCCTCGGAGAGAGGGCTTGGTGGAGGGGTGCCCCAGAAAGGAGGGGTGGGTGAGAGGAACACACTGGAGAAGGGGCTATGGGGAGGATGCCCTGGAGAAGGGGTAGATGAGGGGATGCCCGGGAGAGAGGGCATGATGGGGGGATGCGTCAGAGATTGGGGTCAGGTGAGAGGAATACACCAGAGAGGAACTACAGGGGAAGCACCCGAAAGGGGGAATACGGGGAGAAGGCACTCTGACACAGACTGCTCGTGTCTCGGGTCTGCCTCTACTCCATAGTGTGCACCAGTTGGTAGCTCTGAGCCTTGATGTCCTCATCTGTAACCCGGGAACAGTACTGATCTCTGCAGGGTGGCTGTGACGGGGAGGGGGTGTCGAGCTGGGGAGGTTCCAGCCCAGCTTGTGAGTCACTGGCTCCATCTTGTGCAGCCGGAAATCATCCAGCCTTCACTCCTCCAAGGTCGTGTGGATGCCGGCCGGTCACCGGCAACATGCCTTCGTCAGCGAAGCTGGTCTTACCGTGCTTGCTGTGGCGAGGGAGGCCGTGCATGCAGCACGGGGGCCTCAGGAACCGGCTTCAGGAAGCACCCAGAACCCGGCTGGCATTCGGGGATGAGGGGAAGTGGTGGCTGGCTCTGGAGACGTGCTGTCAGGAGTTGGTGATGCTGTGATTGGGGGCTTTGTGTCTAGATTGCAGCGCAATCGCTGTGCTTGGGAGAGATGCAGCCACGGCTCAAGGTCAAGGGACATCGGTCATCTGTGGGGTTGGCCCAGAGACAGTGCTCAGGACAGGTGCTGAGTGGCATTGCTTTTGACCTTGACTCTCCCCTCACGGTCACAGGGAGCTTACCTGACATGGGTGAGCTGGGAGGCAGGAGGCCCCAAGGCCAGCTGTGAGGCCAGGCCAGCCCAGCTCTCAGGGGCCACTCCTCTCTCTTAGTTGCCAAGTTTGGTTTGGCTTTTCCTGTCATTATACTGCAACTTTGGACGTGGTTGCTCACGCCTATAATCCCAGCGCTTTGGGAGGCCAAGGCAGGAGGATTGCTTGAGCCCAGGAGTTTGAGACCAGTCTGAGCAACATAGCAAGAACTTGTCTCTACAGAAAAACTTTTAGATGAGCCAGTGTGGTGGTGCATACCTGTAGTCCCAGCTACTTGAGAGGCTGGGGTGGGAGGATCCCTTCAGCCCAGAAGGTCAAGGCTGCAGTGAGCCATGATTATGCCACTGCACTCCAGCCAGGGTGACAGGGTGAGACCTCCCCTAAAAAAAAAAAAACAGCCTTGTGTTTGATTCCACCATGCTCCCCTTGATTGTGTCTGGAACTGTCACACTTTGCTTTTTGGACTGACGCGTGTAAATCACTCCAGAAGGTGAAGTGTCAACTTCCAGCACACACACCCCCTGTAACCTTCATTCCTCTTTTCCTCCTTTGCTCTCACTGGGAGGGCTCCAGCCAAGTGCCATCCCTGGTTTCTGGACAAAGATGATTTCCCTTCCCTTCGGGTGCAGTCCACTACCTGAGAGCCGATGTGTTGTCTAGGCTCAGAGATTTGGCTGGGTTCAGTGGCTCATGCCCGTCATCCCAGCATGCTGGGAGGCAGAGGCGAGAGGATTGCTTGAACCCAGAGGTTCGAGACCAGACTGGGCAACTTGGCAAGACCTGGTCTCTACAATAAATAAAAAAATGAGGCCAGGCTCGGTGGCTCAGCCTGTAATCCTAGCACTTTGGAAGGCCAAGGCGAGTGGATTGCCTGAGCCCAACGGCTCAAGACCAGCCTGGGTAACTGGGTGAGACCTCGTCTCTACAATAAATAAAAAATTCCCGGGCATGGTGGTGCGCGCCAGCTTCTTGGAAGGCTGAGGCAGAAGGATCCCTGGATCCCAGTGGGACGATGCTAGGGTGGCTGTGAGTGTGCCATGGCACTCCAACCTGGGCTACAAAGTGAGCCTCCAACTCAAAACAAAACAAAAAATTTGCTGGACATTGTGGTGCATGCCTGTGGTTCCGGCTACTGGGAAGGCTGAGGTAGAAGGATCACCTGAGCCCAGCAGGTTGAGGCTGCAATGGCTGTGAGCGTGCTACTGCACTCCAGCCTGGGCAACAGAGTGAGACTTGAAGCTCTTGAAAAAAAGAGATTTGAATTCCCACATTCGTAATAGCATTACTCAGAATAGCCAAAAGGGAAGCAGCCCAAGCATCCATCAACAGATGAATGAATAAACAAAATGTGGTCTACCATACAACAGGATGTTACTCAGCCTTGAAAAGGAATGACATGCAGACATCTGCTACAACCTGGCGAAGTCTTGACAACATCATGCTGAGGAAATAGACACAGAGGGACGAATGCTGCATGATTCCACTTACGTGTAGTATCTAGAACAGTACAATTCTTTTTCATTTTTTTTTTTTTTTGAGTCAGAGTCTCCCTCTGCTGCCCAGACCGGAGTGCAGTGGCACGCTCATGGCCACCACAGCCTTGACCTGCTGGGCTCAGGTGATCCTTCCACCTCAGCCCTCTAAGTAGGTAGAGCTGCAGGTGGGCGCCACCACGCCTGGCTAATTTTCTGATTTATTGTAGAGACATGGTCTCGCCAAGTTGCCCAGGCTGGTCTCGAACCCCTGGGCTCAGGCAATCCTCTCACCTCCGCCTCCTAAAGTGCTGGGATTACAGGCGTGAGCCACCATGTCAAGCCTGGAATAGTCCAAATCTTTTTTTTTTTTTTTCTGAGTTGGAATCTCACTCTGTCGCCCAGACTGGAGTGCAGTGGCT
>NW_007079947.1:50529-52336 GCF_000164805.1 Carlito syrichta | reverse complement strand
GGAATTACAGGCAGGCGCTACCATGCCCAGCTGACTTTTGATTTTATTGTAGAGATGAGGTTTCACCAAGTTGCCTAGGCGGGTCTTGACCCCACGGGCTCAGGCAATCTGCTCACCTCAGCCTCCCAAAGCGCGGGATTACAGGCTGAGCCACCGAGCCTGGCCAGTCCAATTCTTGGAGGCAAAGCAGAATGGAGGTTACCAGGAGCTGCGGGAGACAGAAGCAGGGAGTTAGTGTTTAGTGGGGGCCGAGTTTCCATTTGGGAAGATGAATAGAGTTCTGGGCACAGATTGTGGTGATGGTTGTATAACAGGGTGAATGTACCGAATGTGACTGAACTGTACCCTTAAGAATGGTTGAAGCCGGGCTTGGTGGCTCAGCCTGTAATTCCAGCACTTTGGGAGGCTGAGGCGAGTGGATTGCCTGAGCCCACAGATTCGAGACCTGCCCAGGCAACTTGGTGAGACCTTGTCTCGACAATAAATAAAAAATTAGCCAGGAGTGGTAGCACATGCCTGTAGTTCCAGCTGCTTGGAAGACTGAGGCGGAAGGATCACCACAGCATGCCACTGCACTCCAGTTTGGGTGACAGAGTGAGACTCCAACTCAAACAAACAAAAAAAAGAATGGTTTAACAGTACCCTTAAATTTTATGTGCATCTTACCACGACTAAAATATATAAAGAGCAATGGTTCACACCTGTAATCCCAGTTTCTTGAGAGGCCAAGGCAGGAGGATCACTTGAGGTCAGGAGTTCAAGGTTACAGCGAGCTGTGATCCTACCACTGTACTCTGGCCTGGGCAACAGAGTGAGACCCTATTTCTAAAAAAATAGACATAAATACAGTAAAACATACATATATGACCTAGGCTAGGTACTGAGAGGCAGGGAGTGGAGCTGGTACAGGCGGAAGTTCTGTAGGGCTCCTAAGTGGGATGGCCCCTTGCCTGGGGTCTGGGGAAAGTGGGCCACTGCTATCTGCAGACCCAGCGACTTGGGCTGGCTGCCCTGGACTTCCCAGAGGCAGGTACGCATAGGGCCACTAGAGGGCAGCATGGGCCAGAGAACTGGGAGCCGAGGCCAGGCACTTAGGGATTTCAGACCTCGCCCCTGGGGTCCTTGGCTTCCCCAAATGAAGGAGGGAAAGACCCATTCCTGCCGGCCCACCACACCTGGTTGCGGTGAGGCCAGAGGAGAAAACAAACTGCAACACCAGGACGTGAGTGCTGAGGCCATGGAGTTGCTGCCACCCCGGGAGAAGGTGACCTCTTGGAGGGAGACCTAGGTGGGAGACCAAATTCCTCATTGGCCCAAACTCCCACCTGCTGTGTGGGGCCCACCCGGAAGCCACCCAGCTGCTACCCTGTAATTCAGTACCTGGGAACTGGGCTGGGTAAACGCAGAGTCACAACAAAGGACAGCTTGGATTACCAAGGAGCCCTGAGTTATTCTCATGGCCGCCCTGTCCCTAGGGCTCCCTCACTGGAGACCACACCCAGGTGTTCCAAGTGTGACCTGCACCCAGCACATGCCATCCTCTGCTGGGCAATGCCAGGGACACAGATGGTAAAAATGAGGGGTTACTGGACAGCAGGAGACAATGGGATGGGGAGAGGAAAGAAGCCTGAGTTAATAAGACGGTCAGGCCAAAACAGATGAAGAAGACGACCTGAGCTAAGGAAGAATTCCAAGCCGGGCTCAGTGGCTTTGGGAGACTGAGGTGAGTGGATTGCCTGAGCCCGCAGGTTCGAGACCTGCCTGGGCAACTTGGTGAGATCTCATCTCTACAATAAACCAAAAATTA